>NW_020955442.1:596040-613367 GCF_003031625.1 Empidonax traillii
CCTTGGATTAATCCATCACCATCGCTTGAGTGAGTCACAGCACGATTGTTATCAAATATTTGTTGTGACATTCTTTCACCTGGAAAGAGATTTTTACTTTCTTAGCTAGCCCATTGGCCTTTATATTCTGTAAGGGCCTGGAATAATATTTTCTTCACTAAATTTGCCATATAATAACCTCAACAACATTGCATCAGATCTATGTCAGTTTTGTTCAGTTTTTTCCCCCCAGTGCATTTGGGTAAACTCTGTCTTTCATCATTCAGCATTTGACAATGGTAACTTTATTTACCTCACTGAGAAGGAAACATTTTATTTACTCCATATATAACAAACATCCCAGAGAATTATTCTTTGATTAAGCATTAGGAAAGATGGTAATGAAAGATCTTGTTCCACAGGACAGCCAATTACACTGTTGTGTAATTGTTGCTGGGGATGACAGCTTAAAGAGTAATGTAAGCAAATACAGTAATGCAGTAACTCCCCTCAGGATATGCTGTGTGTAATTCTGTAGTGAACCAAGTCAGCTAAGACCCTCATGGCCAAAATGTTGTTAGTGACATTAAGAAAATGCCAATGCTTCCTGATTTATGCCAAGTCCACGGACTCTTTGGAACTGGAAAAAATGCTTCCTGTAAATTTAAAGTCCAACAAAAATGCAGTTTTGTATAGTTTTTACTAGTAATTTTGTCGTTCCCACATATTAGCCTAAAACAAATAAACAAAACTTCATTATTTCACACCTGATTCAGCCACTGAACTAAGAATATAACTGTTTACACTGGAACAACAGATTTCACAGTACAAAATCACTAGAAGATTAAAAAAATGACCTTTTAAAAAAAATTAAATTCCATGTGGCTCTATAGGGAAAATCTAGTTACATTAATCTTCCTTTTTCTTCTTTATTCCTTATGGAAACTTAGTTCCCATGCATAACCTGTAGCACTTTCTCTCCTCACCCTTAGACAAATCCTGAATGGATCAGACCAACAGCAGTGTCCAAACAACTTGTGCAAGATGTAATTATCCTTCTTTTGTGCCATTGAGGTCTGAAGCACCGGCAGAGCTGTAATATTCAAGCAAACTGCTAATAAGGTAGATAGGGGGTTTATATTCCTTAATTTTGGGTGCAGTACCTATATCTGGGCCAGGTGCAGGATCCATCTAATACTGTTGATGGAAAGCAGTCACATTTATTCTCCACTGACTTCCTCTGCAAGACTCCACTGACTGCAGCTGGAGCCCATACAACTGTCTCACATGTATGTATAGGAACCTTTTGCCCCTGTGGATACAGAGCATCCCACCTCCCTCCCAGCATCTTTGTCAGAAGGGTAGAGGTATGCTATGGGCCCTGTGTCTACATGTCATGCTAAGCTTCATGCAACATGAATTTACAGAGCTCACCAGCATTTAGGTAGCAGACCTGCTCCTGTCACAGGGTGTCATCTTTTAATGCTGACACAGCCTATGCTGTTTACTTCCCTTAAGTTAAATAAAAAGTATCTCATCTGCCTCTGCTCTGTTATATTATCAATCACATGTAGCCACAAGCAATCTAGAAAGTTTTTCCCCACCTGTCATTGGAGCTGATTTGTGTGTGCTATGTGGCAGCAGCAGAAATGCTGCCAATGCCCCACCCTCACTAAAACGTGTATTTGCAAGCAGAGAAAATTGAACCTCAAAGCAAATTCCCAAGTCTTTAAATTCCTGCTCTAGCCGTGACTCCCAGTCCCAGCTGAGCAGATTTCACTAGGTCACACACAGCACCGTGCTGTTTCGGGACTGTGGTAATTCAGCCCTGCATCTCCTGGTTCTGACTGGCAAAGGTGTGGGCAAGCCACAGGACAAGCAAGACCACTGGCTGCTACATTTGCAGGCTTTGCCACATGAGGGGTAGCAACTCTTTTGGGGTGCCAAACTGGTCAAGGCTTAGTGTCTCTTTTTGAAATATCTGTGGCTGCTGACCCAATACTTTTTTTACTCAGTGTTCATTTTATGTCTTTGTGACTTTATGTCGTGGTTTACTGCTTTCTACTCTACATCCACAGGACTCAGTTATTCCCAGAAATCTTTACTTACCTCTAAATTGACAACTGGATGTCTGGCCATACTGCTCCTGCAGTTAACCACACCAGGGACTTGATAGAACATCACTAAACCTCCATCTGACCTCCAAAATCTGTGACACTAGTTGCTACAGCTTTTCCTTATTTTCAAAACAAAACAAAACAAAACAAAACAAAACAAACAAACAAAACCAAAAACAAACAAACAAACAACAACAAAAAAAAAACCAAACCAAAACAAAAAAAACCACCACCCAAACCAAAATGCTTTTCTATTCACTTCTACAACTCTAAGCAGGGGAACTGCTCTTCTTTTTGCTTTCAATTTTCTTTGAATATCATTTACCCATGATTCTGTTAGGAATAAATTATAGTTTAGACAACTTCTTTTGTCTCTGGTTAATATAAGCAGAATGAATATAATTGAGATGGGAGTTCCACATCCAACCTGCCTTTCAATTTCTTTCAATTAAGTTTCATTAAAATGACCCCATGTCATTGGTAACAGTTATGTCAGGTTTATATGCTAAGAAAAGAAGCCAGCTGCAAATGACAGTTTCCTACCATATGAAACCAACATTTCTGTAACTACTTTACTGAGCGTGTATATTATTATTCATAAAATGCAAATTTCTTTATGTCATTCCTGAATAAATAAATATATTATTCCTGAACAAAACTCTTGGATGCACTCCTTTCTTTGTGCACAATTTTCTTACATTGTTTTAACTTATAATCAATAACCCTCTGCATCGTTGTGTCCAAATGAGCAACTATTTTTGGTCCACAGACAGGAACTGCGCTTCACTTAATTCTACTCTAATAATATTTGAAGCATTTAGGGGAGTAGTCATCTTGACAAAAACTGCAAATGTGATCCCACTGGGGTGTGAGGAATTCCTTTCTAAGATGTCAAAGTCATCAGAAGCTGTGTAAGTAGCAGGAAATTGATAATTTTTGTTTCTCATGTTGCTTAAACTTTAATAAAAATCTTCACAAGAGCTCTCCCTAACCTGTTAACAAAAGTTATAGGCAATAAGATTGTATGCATGCAAAATGAGTGTTCATGCTATTGTTTTCTCCAGTTTTATCCCCTGAACTATTTCCTCTGAATCTTGTGATTTTCTAATTTTGTTTATTGCTATGGTAAATTTTCTCTTTTAATTACTTTCTCTCTACACAGCACAAAGATATTGTTGAAAGCTCAATACAGAGAAGCTTTGTAAGGTATTCTAAGATAAAACCCCTGAAGATGATCCCAAAGCCAGTGAAGTCTGCGAAAAACCTCCCTCCCTATGTCCTTTGGAATGGGTCCCAAGTGAGGTGCTGCACTTTTGTGCCAGGCTCCACACTTTCCTCAAGGAAAGCAACAGTGATGACCTGGCTCCAGATTTTGTTTCTTGCACAAAGCCTTGGAGAAGAGATGGCAGCACCTCAGCTTCTCACTCAAACAGTGCAAACAATGAGCCCAACATGTTTATGCATGAACGTACATGAGTGCTTATATGCCAGCTCTGTTCTTAGAGACTCTCACTGTAGGAAAATGAGAAAATAAACTACTTAACTGTGCAAGTAATTTCAGCTGGAGCCCATTATCCATCTGCTAATACAGTGCAGCCTGGAAGCTTTGCCAATGACAGATTAAGGTCAAACAAATGATCATTCCTACGAGATACACTCCTCTTCCTAAACATATTTTTCTTTCATTATGTTGTGAGATGCTGATCAAAGAGCCTATAATAATACTATATTACTCTAAATATCTTTCAGTGAAGCGACAGCAAGTTTTTGAAATAACACTTGGGACAAGCCAGACAGTATGTTTAAGATGGAGACTCTGGTCTCAAGAGCTTGCAGGCAAAAAGGGCAAAACACAGAACAACTGCATAAAAAAAAAAGTGCTGTTGTTTCATTTTACAGGGACAGAACCAAAGCAGAGGGCTTGTGGTAATGAGGCTTGAAATAACAATGGGAACTTTAAAGCTGTGCCCGGTGCCAGGGGAGACTGAAAGTCCCCCTTGATATATCTAAGCGTATTTTTTTCCCAAACTTCAATTTGTTCTGATATGTTTTTGCAGAAGCACTTTTTTCTAAAAGATTTTTTTAAGATCATCTGTCTTTAAAGATAAAGCTGTTGAGACAGCTTTGAAAATCCTAACCTGCACAGCTGTGCACACACGCATAAACTGCATGCAACTAAAGACAAGGTCTTAGTATAAAAAGTGTTAAACAAATCAAGCTATAGGGGCTGCTAGCTCTGCAGCCCAAAATATAACACATCAGAGACAGATAGGTAATTAGTAGTATTTAATTTTATGACTGCAAGCTTACACAGAGGTAATTCAGGCATGTTTTGGATTCAGCCACAGGTCTTAAGTACTAAATAGATAAGCCTTGTTTACTCAGGCACATCGCTCAAGTGTTTTAAATCTTTGCACGGGCTGTCTTGTCTTTTACCACTGCTCTGACCACGAGAAAAATGCTCTTTCTTCAAAGTCAGACACAGAATATTTAAACTGACGGTAATAACACTGACCTTTTTTTTTACTCTTTTTTCAAAGAGCATTTTTATATCTACTGATGAGAAATGCTGCCTCGACGCTGGGTACTGTTACATAAACCACAGATGTCTCAGAAATTCTTGTGTAACATAATGGCAGGCGTGGTGCTTGCGTTGCCTCCTCTCCAAGAAGCTGCTTTGCACTGAGGATAAGAGCCTACTTAGCCTGTCCTACAGTAGCTGAGCCCCGACGGTGCCCCATCTGTGCTGCACACAGCACAGGTAGGAAAAACAATAACATGTCACTGCCTCATTAGGGACTGCAGCAGAATGCCAAGCACGTGAGGAATCATGACTAAAAAATGTTTTGAGCTACACTTTTGAAGGGGAGGAGTGTTAAAAACAGAAGTTTGCTGAAACTGAAGGCAATCAGGCAGAAATTTAGATTTTTTTAAGTTAGTCCAGAAATTATTTTATTTCCTATCTCTCTTTAACTTTCACATTTCCTGGTTAAAGAAAGGATAAAAAGGAAAGGTGGGAGAAATGAAGTCTGACTTTTATGAGAGTCTGACTTATTATACACAATGAAAAAAAAAAAAAAAACACACCTCCCCTTGGTTGAAGGAAATGAACACAGAGTTGTTTCCACTAATTCAGAGCACATCACTGGAGGTGCTTAGGACCTGAATTTTGCCAGTTCTTAGCAAACAATTTAAATGTATTTATATACGTAACACACATGCCTATCTACATTCATCTTTCTCTTTAGAATTTCCCAGGATACTCTCTCTCTCTCCAGCATAGCTATGTTTCAGCTGCAGTAGTAAATGATCAGTACTTTTGAGAAAAGGATAGAGGACTGTGAAAAGAAGGAATCAAGGCCCTCTGAAAATCAGAAACACACAGCTAGTGATCACTAGTCAGCTTGGTTCAAAGGGCTGAAAAATGACACTGCTGGAAAAAAAAGCATTAATCACAATATTTACAGAAAGTCTACTTTCAAAGAGGACACCAGAGTTTTTTTAATGTTCCAGAACAGCACAATTGTTCTTTCTCTCTTGGATTTTTTTTTCCTTCTTGAATGTAGCAAGTCAAATTAGGGTAAAAAAAACCCAACAAAGTCATGGGAGCAGTCTTCCTAAAATCTCAGCAATTTTGTCTAAGCATTTAAAACTTGATGACCTTTTAAGTAACATAAGAGGGTTCCTTCTAATGGAAAGTGTTAAGCTGACTTAATTACATCGGGACCCAAGAGGCTGAACCTCAGTCATGGAAAGACTGATATTAATCATGAAGTGCAGAAACTTCTCACAGTCCAGCACAGGATCTACAGCTGGTGAAACCTGTTGTCCAGTTAGGAAAGGCTGCTCATATGAAATCAGTTTGTTATGTCCCTGGGCCACAGGTGAAGAGCTTCTAATACAGCAATTAGAAAGTAGATGCAGAAAAGTAGCCAAGAACTTCTTAGGTTGTGGGCTGGATTTCCTGTTATTTCTAAAAGATTATTCTGCCTATGTACCAGAATAATGGGGTAATACAGTGTGGGAGTGCCTGTGGGAGTGCCATGTACCACTATCATGTAAATATGTGTTCCTTACTGGAGCTGTCATTCAGGTGTACTTCCAAAACATTGATTTCTAACTGCAAAAATTTCAAATTAGGCAGAGTTTTTACTAATTAATAGCTAACACGTGAAGTCATTGAAATACTATTGCACTGTAACCATCAGCAAGCATTGGGAAAGTAAGATCTGTATCACAGATTGCAGAGGAATTAGCTCAGACAGGTGATGAATTTGAGGACTGCTCCCAATTTCTGCATCATTTCGTAAGACTGTATGACAGTGGATTAACAGATTTTAAGGAGTGCCACACTGAAACTTTCGAACACCCCTGTACTCGGCAACATAAATCAACAGATTATCTTCAAAATAATCAGGCATACAAACCAGCAGACTTACTATTACTTTTACCCATTTTTCTAGTTTAGAAATGGGATTCACAGATAACCAGATGATTTCAAGAGCTCTGACTTTCAGCAAAAAATGGGAACATCATGATACTTTGTTGGAAACCAAGACAGTTGGTTACTCAGGACTATGGCCTATTCCTATCATTCACAGTGTGTTTTCCCAACAGTATATATGTTGTTCTCAAAAGCTATTCCCAGTGGATCTCAAAGCATTTCCAAGCCCATGTAATGTGTCTTTCAGCCTCAGCCTTTGCTAAAACTTCCGCTATAACCCTCCAGTTTTGTCCGCAGCTGCCCTGGCCACATGAACCTGGGGGATAATCTCTATTTCAGAGTCTCTAGCCTGGGCACATTGTCAGTATTGACATGCAGAAGGTAATTGTATTCATGATCTCCAGGAGGAATGAGGAACCTTTGTTGCCACCATGCCTTGCTTCCCGACCAGACCAGGGGTGTGGGTACCCCAGAGGGATGTGCCCCTGCTCCACATTTGTAATATGCTAATGTAATATCTAAATGTAATTTGGACAGCACATATCTATTGACTTAATGAAAGGTTAAAATTAATTTCCCCTCAAACCCTGCTGACAGTCCAGGTGTACGCTGCCGATAGCCCCTGCCTGGTGTGTTTTGAGCTGCAATGCTGGTCAGAGAAGGACTCCTTGCTCAGGAGACCATCCCACCTGCTCTTCCTTCATCCCTGGAGGAAGCAAACATAACCGTTGCATGAAACATGGTGATTCACTGCTGGGGATTCACACCATCTGTGCTGAGCTGACACACCACCAGACAGAAAGAGAAACACTATCTCTTGCAGCACTGGTGCCGGTGCACTTGGCACACACCCCCCAAAATGACTCACTCGAAAACATTTAAAAAGGGAAATTATGTGAATTGAACTTGGCTCTCACAGCCCTCAGCTCTGTTTCTTGCAGTGCTGAAGTGGTTGAAGTTATTATTAATACATTTGTTTTACCTGCCAAGGGATTTACTAGGCAGAGATAAACAAACTGGGGTGAAAAGCACAGAGGATGCCTGTTGGGGTTCTGACTAGAAAGAACCCTGAATCCCGGTAAACATCTACTGCTGTCACTCCAGGAGAAAAGGAGGATGCTTGTGGACCAGCCTGGTGATGTGTCTCTCCCCCTGGTGCATGTGTTTTACTCCTCGTGGTCCCTCCCCCTCACTCAGGCCAACCCCCAGCTTCCCTTCTCATCCCCAGAGAAACGATGTTGGCCTCACTCTTCAGTCTCCTGGCTGTGAAATTACTTGGAAAACTCACTCACTCTGCTCATTTTGTGAGTGTCAGGAGCCTTCTGACTGTGCCATTCAAATATTTAGGAGTGCCTTGTGTGGTATAAAAACCAGTGATACCTGCTGAAAACATGCATTTGATCTAAGATATACCCATTATCCAAGACTCTGCCCATTTTACAATGTTGAGTCTTGCTACAGAAGTTGCCCCAATGGCATCAGCAAAGGATTGTCTCCACAGAAAACATGTGGTGCTTTGTACACATAAAAACAATTGAATGTCACCAAAATTGCTGTAGCAATTTCTCATTTAAATTATAACGTTTCTGGGTTCTTAAAGGGGCATTTCATTATCTTTCACAACTATCACCTAAAACCGCCTTTTTTTTTTTTTTTTTTTTTTTTTTTTTTTTTTTTTTTTTTTTTTTTTTTTTTTTTTTTTTTTTTTTTTTTTTTACTGAAACCCAGGAGCTGCTTTTGGTTCTAATGCAAAGAAAGGTTTATAGGTATCACAGTTCCAGAGGTAGTTTTAATATGAGTGAGTAAAAAGCAAATTTATAAAACTAAATTTTAGATCTCTATTTTTTTTTCACTATTGGAAAAGGTATTTTTAATTTAGCTGAGAAGAGCAGTGCAGCAGAATCTCTAAATCTCTAAACTGAATCTCATGTCATTATATTTGATTGTCAAAAACTTATCTACTGCAGGGTAACTTTAGAGCACACTGTACAGCATAACACATAGAAAAATCTTAAAGCTGGGATGATGGGTTTGTTATAGCTAGAATGGCTTTCCCCTTTCTCTCAGTAACCTTATTTGAATAATAAATAATTTTACAACAAAAATTACCAACAGTCTTTCTTTTTTAAACATATTGTGTCCTCTTATTCCCAAAACAACATTTTCAGTAGTTTCTAATCAAACACAGCTCAATATACAGGTCCCTGCTGGTAAATCTCATTGCTAGGTGATGAGCAAGATGCCATTTTTGTAAACCAATCAACAAAAACTTCAATCAGCTTGTTAGCAAATTCTCAATTCTCTCTCATTATTTTGTAAATTAAATCCCTCTTGTAAATTTCTAGGGAATGTCAAGGTTTATTTTTCTTTGTATTCTGAAATGGCATTTTTTCCAGATCAATTAGTTCACACTGAACCCTTGTACCAATTATACTTCATTATGTTGCTTGTAATGCTAATATGTTAACTGGTATAATGAAACTTTCACGAGCAATATAACTAACTGTGTTCATAATTAAGGCAGAGCGTGTACCTTTCGCAGACTGCCAAAATACTGTTGTCTCCAGGCTTCTGATTGCAGAGTTATCATTTGTCTCAGCAGCAGCCCCCAGCCTGTGTTTCCTCTTATCGATTTGCCACGTGTGGGGCAGAACTTGATCAGTGCCTCCAGGCAGGACATGCCACCTCCAGGCAGTAATGAAAAAGGAGATACCTGACTTGACTCCTCGACTCCTCTACCAGGCGAGGAAAAATACAGCATGAGGGGGAGTCAGATCATGTGCTAAGATAAAGGAAACACCTGTCTTCTTCCACCTCTGATTACTGTTACATTCATAATTACAGCACAACTGTATTTTTTGTGCCATCTCTGCTGAAAATGGAAAAACTTCTGCTTTAATGCCTTAATGCGAGGGAGAGAACTAAAAGGGCCAATCAGTCCAAAACATTCAAGTTTTACAGTTCACTACCCACTTTCCTCCTAGTTTTTAAGAATCCTATAAAATCCACCCGTTAGTGTGATGCAACTGGGGTTCCATCTGGTCAACACTTCATTGACAAATTACTCATATGCAAGGAAAACCATGCAGCTCATGGTCTGCATCACCACTGGCCACCGTATCTGGAGTCCCTTTCAAACAGGACTGTGTGGATGCAGAGAAGAATTGAGTGCAAACCCTCTCATAGAGATCTGCCTCATCTTTCCCTGTCCCTTCCCTACTACTGTCCTCTGGGAAAGAAAGATGTTCTTTCTTCCCTCTTCTTTCTTCATCAGGAAAATGCCTATTTTTATCTCTTCCACAACCACCCACAGAGTAGAAGATACATTTTCCTTCACTTAGTGTGCAAGTTCCTTCATCAATGTGAGATAGACTGTAGTGATGGAAAACATAGAAATCTAAATACAACTTAACTTTAAAAGCAACCAAGATATTCAGGGAAAATTTCCTCCTAAGATCTTGATACTATGTAAGTGCAAATAAACAAAGGGGGCTAATGCAAATGCAGATATCTACTGCTGAACATAAGACAAAACTCTAAAACCTAATATATTCAAGATATCTTTGACCATGCTCTAACATTGCCCTAATAATTAAAGCAAGAATGTTTAATTTTGTTACAACAATTCTGTCACATATATATAAGTGTTCAGACCAGAATTCCTGAAAATGTGCAGTCCTTTTGACTTGGTCGGTTTCAAAAGTTTGCAATTCATGTCATTAATTTAGCTGTCGAAATCCAGTCACAGATTTTAAATTGGAAGACATTGACCTTGATGTCTTTATTTCAGTTTCACCAACTGAAAAGCAGAGATAACAGTATTTACCTATCTCAGCGTCTTCTGATCATTAATTGCTCCTTCTGAAGCAGTTTGACTATGGAAACATCATCCCTTGATCCTGCCCTTCTTACAGAAGAAGTTAAAGGGCTTTCTTGTTGCTGGATATGCATGAAACAATCAGAAGGAAATCGCACTAGACTCATAGGATGTTTCCAGAGAAAATACAACCATGCGGAAACATCTATTTCCTTTACTAAATCAGTAACAGACTCCATTTGAAGTTGTGAAGAAAATACAGGCAATGAGAACAGTGCAGGAAGGCAGTATTGCCCTCTCCTCTTGGTATTATCTGTTAACTAGCACTGTAAAGGGAGTAAGAAGGACCCTCCATATTTGCCCTCTATGGCATAACACGCTTTGAAGAGGGACAGCTCTTCAGCGTAGTACACTATATCCATGCAGAGGAGTATGGATAGTAACAGAATTGAAACCAGTGGAACTGCATAGAATTTACTGCAAAATTCTAGTGTTACCTACTGGATTACTCCCCTAACTCCTTCTGTAGCAAATTAATGGAAATAAATTTTCTTAAATGGAAGAATTCTGATAAAAAGGGATGAAACGGAGTGAGTAGGATATTTAAAATTGCTTAAATAATGATCACGTGGGAGGTATGCTTTCTAAAGAGGAATATTTTACAGATAATCTGCTTTCACTTGAACATATCCTAGGATGAGTCCCATGATGTTTGCGATTTGTGAAAATCGCATTATGAAAACACCGAGAAACAAGAGAACCACTGGGTGAGATAAACATCTGTTTATTTTAACCTGTTAGTATGGCAATTTAAATTATTTCAGGAAAATAATAAATAATCTCCTTGAAGAACATTGCATTTCTGCAAAGATGAAAATGAGTGTGATCCTCTTAAAGACAAGGAAACCTAACAGATAATGTACACAATATGAAAACAATAACAGTCCCGCAATTATTCTGAGTTTCTAAAATGTTTTCAAACCACACACATCTTATCAGGGCACTAATTCTTTAAATCGCTTAAATACATGCACAAAGCCTTTCCTGAATATGTAAGCATATTTTTCTTTCAATACAAGTCTTTGGTTATTCATATGATTGCATATTCTGGTGAAACACCAGTTAACACCAGAAAGATCGATTATCTCAGGAAGAGGTGGGAGAGGAAAAACAAGAAATCCTCTGAGCATGATTCAATGCACATACAAGGAATCACATTTCCAAATATAGGGTCTAATTATTTTGATACTGTATGAAGAAATAAATACAAACTCTGAAATCCTTTACTAAAGCGACAAAGTGGACTTGCATCCACATGAGCTTGCCAGAGAGCACTTTGTGTTTCAGCATCCTGGTTTGTATTTAAGAGTGTAGAAGAAATATGTGGAGAAAAATCCAGTATACTGTATATATTAACTCTGTTTGTCCAAAAGTGCTACTTACAATTATCTGGCCAGCATTCATTATGTTCTGAAAGAGAAATAGTTTCAAGATTGCCACTGATGCCCTTGATGGAGCTACACCACATGTATTCAGAAGGATTTCTCTAATGATTCCAGTGAGAAACCATACCCAATTCCTCATTTACCTGATTATAAAGGTAGGGATAAGCCATTTAAACCATGAGTCATTTAAAGCATTTAAGTAATGCCAAAATAAGACATCTATATGTTTGATGTTATACTGTGCAATGCTCTTCTGGATTTGAGTAATCTGCAATTCAATTTCAGCATCTATAAAATGGTTACGACATTCACCTTTTCAGCATGAGGTGAGATATTTTGCTGAAACATGTCATTCAGTGAAAGTTATATTCCAAAGCTCTACAAATTCTCATAGGAGAGTGTTATATATTAATAAATTCTGACAGCAACTTCTAGATTTTGCTTTTTATTTATTTTGTGAAATCATTTCTGTGAAATTATTTCTGTTCTGCTTTTATATCAATATTTCTCCAGTAATGGATTGCATTAGATAGCATGTTCAACCCCCAGTTTGAATTAGACAAAACTGAAACAGAAAGAGGATTAAAACCATAATATTTCAGAAATAGAAACTGGGTCACATATTAAGGCTTTCTCTAGGGTTTGTCAGAAAGATTAAAATGAGAATGAATTTGTCACTGACTTCTTTACTGTTTACTGATGTGGGCAACAGTAAGGATAGATGGATATGTACCTAGGATGCTTCCATGACTTGAAGTCAAATACCATCAGAACCTCTATCAAATGGTAATGTCCTTAGGTGTCAGATATCCCAGGAGCAGAGAGATCTACCATTATTGTCATTCAGGAGCAAAATCTCAGGGATGGAAAGGCTCAAAGCTCCCACAGTCATGCAGGAAATCTGCAGAAGAGGAGTGAACTGATCAGAAGTGTCAGGGTAGGCATGCTACATGCTTTCTCCATATGGAATGGCATCAGCAGGCTTATTCATACCAGTATCAAACCAGCCTATTTTGGGTTGCATAATTTCACAATAAAGGAAGAGGAAGAATTTTAGGAAAATGTGAAGGAAATACATGGGTTATTCACTGTATGTGGAAAGTAATTCCTTTAGAGAGGAACAAACTATTTTGGTATAAACATTACTTATTTATTCTATATACCCACTGAGTGATACATTTTCACACATGTTTGTGGGGAGTCTTCTGCTACAATGGAGTGCAAAAATAAAATAACAGTTCACAAATGAATTCACGTGCACGCTAATCCTGTCACACCCCACACCTCGATGATCTAACAATTATAATCTAGGAATGGAATATATATGGGATTACTTTCCCTAATAATTTGTATACATGTATGAATTTCTAGAATTGCATTATTTTGGTAAAAGATATCAAAATACAGAAAAAGAAAATTAAATTTATCATTTGAGAAACATTTTTCTCTCCTGCTCTCAATCTTTGTTAGCCTTCATCAAATGAAAAAGAAATTCATTAACTGTTCAAGACAGGATCGTTTCCACATTATTATGGGGTTATGTAGCCTTTTAAAAAATAATGTGCAAAATAAAAAGAGAAAAGAAGTATTTTGAAGAGGTGATTTTTATAATCCACTCTTTAGAGACAGCAGACCCCCAGACAAAGATTTTGTGCAAAGTTCTGGGTTTCCTCAGTATTTTAATAAGGACAACAAAAAATTTTCAACAGTTTTCTCCCAAGAAATTCCCTAAGACAGAAATTAAGAGAAATAGGAAACCAAAAGTTCCATGCTTGAGAACTATTGAAAAGACCCAAGGATCTTCACCATCACCATATTCTACAGTAGCATGTATTTGAAAAGAGCATCTCTGTGGGACCTTGAACACCATCCATCTCTTCCCTCTTCACTTGCACTGGCTCCTCCATTGTCAGTCTTCTACCTACCGTGTTCAAAAATATCAAACCACACATAAAATCAGACTGTTAGTATGTTTGATGTGCCTTACTAATGCTACAACTGTTGTTCCTTACAGTCTTGAGGAAATAATTCAAAAAGAGTTAAGTAACTTCCAGACTTCCTCCAGTGAAGCTGAGCCCCACCGACTAGTGCTTAGGTGGTAGGTGCACACCTTCCACATGCTCCTTGCTATCAGGGAACTACCCTACCTGATCAGAACTAGCACAGTGTAACTTGAGAGACCTACCTGCTACTATCCACTGCTGTCCTCAGGGAGCTCAGCACTGGTGGAGCTTGCGAGGTCTGACCACAAGCTAAGCCAAGATCAGCTAGACACAAGCCAGTGCCTTGAGGAAGTATACTTTTTCTAGAAAGGTCCATGCTTTGGATTTCAGTAGAAACAAAATACAGCTTCATATTAAAAGCAGAACACCACACCAATTATTTTCAGTCATAGCTAGTAAGTGAAATGAAATTAATTAGTATTACATTTTTACACTTATGTCCCTTCATTGTACTAACTGCACAGAGATACCAGTGGGCTAGTATTACAGATGCTTTAAACATTTAATCTTACTGAGCTGGAAAATACAAGCAAGAAAACACTAACATTTAGCACGATGATTGCTAATATTTCTTATTTTGGGGCTGTGTTCTTATTATTCAACTCAAGCCTTTGGTTTCTAGGAAACATATTGCAATTTCCACCCATAGCTCCTTAGCAGATGTTACTTTTCAGATCAAGCAGGATTTGACATCAAATTTTGGCCAGATCTTAGGAAAACTGAGGCTCCAACCCCGGTCCTTCCAAAGAACTTTTAAAGTCAGACAGTCCTAGAAAGTTCTGCTGAATCTGTTTGTAAATCCTCTCCCACACCTGTCCCTCCATCCCCCCAGGTATGGTAAATACGAAAGCAAACTCTGTCTCTCCTTGGCTGTCTGTAATTGAGAGGAAATGTTTCCTCTGTCATTTCTTCAAATTAACTCTTTACCTTGAATGCCTTCTTTACAAGTACCTTGCCAGTAGTACACCACCTGATGTTTTTTGACTAGGTTAATTGCACTTTGATGCCTCACAGCAGCTAGCCTCATCATCCAAATCAAAAGTACATTATTTGGCATAATAAACATGGAGCTGGATTTATTAGTCTGCTAGCCCTGCCAAGAACTCAGCAACTCCAGAAACCAATTTGCTTATATGCATGCCTAAATACTGTCTTGAGACTAACTTCAAGCAGCCAGTTTTTGAAGCTGCAACCAGTCTGTTTTGAGGATCAGTGCAAGGCTTGCAGGCAGAAATGCTGAAAGTCTGCCTTCAGAGATCCAAAAGATGCTGTCAGTAAAAAGCAATACCCCATCTCTTTTAGAACTTTGTTTCCCTCCGTGTCGGCATTTCTTCCGTGGATCACCTGTTGTGGCCCTTGGCACGGACCAGGTTAGCACTGGAGCGATGCTGACTTACGTTATGCCACGAAAACCACTCCCCACCCTTGTATTTTGGAGGTTTCTGTGTGAAGATAGGCTGATTGCTCGAGAGAGGTTTCCTTGTGATCTGAACATTTCCCTCGGTGGTGCTGGTAAAAGTGCTGTGAAAGAGAGGTTCCAGCGTCCACAGCAATGGCTTCTGTGCATCTCAAAAATAGCTTTTACAACCAGAAAGAGGAATTAAGGAAGTGAGATGGCTCTCACATTTAATACTGTGGTATTGCCACCACTGCAGGTACTGCCAGGCGAGGATATGCTGCTCCATCCACTCACCTGCTCTCAGCACAAACCTACAAAGCAATGGATGAGGAGCCAGATGGCTGCAGAAAAACCTGCCTGATGTGCAAGCAACAGTTTGTAAAACCCTCAAAGCACTGAAACTGCTTAAGTTGCCAGTTTGTGGGAAGACACCAGGAAGGTACCTAAGTAGCCTAAATGCCTTACCAACAAATGTTAACTCAGCCTCTTATTCTCGTCTGGTAGATTTTTACAGACAGATAAACTAAGGAAAAGAGAAGTATGCTCAGAATTTCAAAAGTGAGTGCATAGATGTCAGATGGGTAAAACTAAAACATAAACAGGCTTCTTTTTACTCCAAAATTTCAGACACTAAACGATGTAAACAACCAAAACTAAACATATTTTATTTTATTTTGGAAACCCTGCTTTTGTTCTGATTAGATTTCATTTTTTAAGAATACTGGCAATAGCTTTCAGTGCGTTATGAATTTTTTTCCTTAGGTTAAATTGTTAAATATGAGAAGGACACATAATAGTCACTGAGTCTTACTATTTATTTTACTATTATCTTTGTTATTGCACATGAATCTCATTAAATCTCAATCTCAGAATTGTTTATAAATTGAATGACTTACAAGCCTTAATGAGGCAAAATTGGGGCATCCCATGCTATAGTCATTCCAAAAATTGATTTCTTCAAGGGGAGCTGTGTCTGCATAGGGACAGGTGGTATCTGCTCTGGGTATTTTAATTTCCTGCCTTGGTAGTTCCCAGCAATAAATTTTGATGGGATACAGATGATGATAATGACTAAAAGTTCTGGGGTATTTGCTTTAAGATGATAATGTTTATTTCTTTGTTTTTATTACTAAAGATTATAAATACCATCATTTAACTTCAATTATATTAAGTAGGGTTTTTTCCTAGATGAAAGGTTGAGGCTGTCCTCTTGCAAATGCCATGAAAACAGCTTTTTTTTTTTTTTTAATATATATAATTTGAGAGCATTTGCAGACTTACTCTGTGGCCTTTCCTCACATTCTTTTAATTTGATTTACTCACAGAAGCACAAATTACAGAAACCCTGCTTGTCATGTACAAGCTGTGTCACTGAAAGAACCAAGAAACCAGGCATCTTCTGTTTTCCATCTATAACTGTGCCCAAGCAGAGTAGCCTTGTTGGGAGCCTCTGTGTGACAAGATGAATGGTTGCATCAGCATCTTAAGGACTCATGCAACAGTTCATGTCCAATTAGCTGCACCTTTATGTGGCAGCTTATTGTCAAGCTGCACAGAGATTAAATAATTTGAAATAATCTCAATAGCAGTTATAAAAGTGAGAAATTCAACAGGAAAGACCAGCTGTACAGTCTGCTCTGTAACAGCCAGACACCTTGCTTTGAAAGCTCAAGCAAAATAGCATTATTCTTTGAGAGAAAAGGTGAAGGTGTCAGGCTCAGGTAAGAGAAACCAGTTTTCATCTCTGAGATCCCCACAGGACCATTACAGATGTGGGAGTAAATGGATTCATTTATCCTCAATTTTTAAGATGGTAAGGTAAACTCTGAACACAAAAAAGGGATGACTTTTCAGAATCAAACTCTTTTTCCTGTATTGAAATAAGTGTGGTTTCCCTCTAGTTACAACTAAGTTTTTCAGGGTAATTTTTTTTGGTGGGGTTTGGGTGTTTTTTTTCCTATTAAAAGTTGCTGGTCCCTGCATCTTTGCTAAAAATTCCATATATTTTTTTAAAAATCTGGTAAAGTAAACCTTTATTTTTCTGGAATTATTTTATAAGACTGAAACAAAGCATGTACATTTGATTAATGAGTTCCTACAGATGAGCTGAATTTGCACCCCAA
>NW_020955442.1:613415-760812 GCF_003031625.1 Empidonax traillii
TCTGCTATGTGAAGTTACTAGAGCCAAAAGTCTTTCTTGGCCTTTACAGTGAGATCAGGCTTAGAACAACTCAAAGGCTCCCTGCCAGCTTCAGGGTCTCAAGCAAAAATTAAGTTCTTCCAAAACACAAGTGCTATTCTAAGAGGTAACATTCTTTTGAGCAGTTCATTGGCCGCACTAACTGAGCTGGAAACAAGAAGTTAAATAAATGAGCCCTTTAACTCTGTGAATGCAAACACTTAAGAAATGGATAGGCAATAAGTGTAAAAAGTGAATCCTATGGAGCTGGTATGCTGCATGTAAAGGCAACTCAGGAGCATTTGATTTGGGAACAGACACATACAGCAGTACTGGAATAAGAGCCTTTCTTTACCCAAGGAAATAATGGAAGACAGATGGCATTAAAACGGGTATAGCCAGTAATGTACATCAGCTGTGATCTCAGAGGTGTCTGGAGGTGAGAGAATAGTTTAATCTCCTCCTTTCCCAGTTTAGCTCCTTTGCAGAAGCAGCCAATCCGGGAGCTATTTAATACTAATTCTGATTACAGATATCCTCCTGATGGGCGCTGGGATAACCCCACCAGTTAGGAATCAGCAAGAAGCTGCTGGGCTTTGTATCACCCATCATTTCTGGTTTACACAACGCTTTCTTGAAAGACTGTAAACATCTACTATTCGGGCCCCTTTACTTAGTTTCATTTTATTTTTTGTTAAAACCTTCTTTTAGTGTAAAAAGCATAGATCATACACTGCCTCACCTCATGCAGAAATACCAGCTTGTTTTTCTCCTGTCCATCAGACAGGGACTCAGTCCCTGGACATTCACCTGCTGAAGGATGTCAGATATATGAGGTTCGCTTCAAAGAGCTGTTGAAGAAAGCAAATATCCCATCTGGTTGGCCAAAGGGCTCCTTCCCAGTGTTTCCTTGCCAGAAAGCAGTGTTATTCCACGGCATTTGAAAGGAAAAAGAGGTTTTGGAGGAACTGTGACAAAGCAGGAACTCAATTTATACATGCATTATTCCTTGCAATCTAATCTCCAAATTCCTTTCCATAAAAATTAAGTGCCTGACATCTCTACAGTTGGTACACTGTCGGGACTGATTTAATTACTTGCTTTTAAAGCTCTGCTTCAAGGCACGGGAATTCTGTGCAATCATTCTCCTTACTTTCAGTATTTATTTCAAAAGAAGAATTCCACACAGGCTAGTTGTATTCCTGAAAAGTTTTCGCGCACATCTCTGTCATCGCGGCTCTCGGGATCACGCCGAAGGACCAGCGGCAACCGCCGCCTCTCCCGCCGCGCGTCCCGCCGGCCCCGCTCCCTGCCTCTCCCACTCGCGGGTGGGATCGCCGCGGGCCACCTCTCGGCGCAGCCCCCTCCAAGCAGCGCGGCACGCCGCTGGACTGAGGATGAGGAACCCAGGGGTGCTTAGGACATGCCGGTCCCCCACCTGCGGCTGCAGCTCGGCGCCCGCAGGGAGCAGCCGCCCGCTCCCCCCGCACACCGCCCCGACACCGCGCCCCTGCCGCTCCGCCCGAGCCCCAATCTCCTCTCTGCGATGCTGAGCGGATTACGGGCCGGCACTTTGACAACTGCCTGCGCTCCCCAGAGCCGCCCTGCCTGCCGCAGCCTCTCCCCGCTCCCCGCGGCCGTGGCAGCTCCCCCGGGCCGGCGGCGCTGAGCGAGCCCGGATCGATCCCCAGGGAAGCCCCTCCGCGGGCGGCGGCATGTCCCGGCCCGGGGGCCCGCCGGGCTGCTGCGGGGCCACCCGCGGGAGGGGGCTGACACTTGCGTGAGCGGGGGCAGCGGAACCCCTCTCCCGCCGCGGGGAAGAGCGGCGGGTCCCGGCGGGGCAGCGCTCGGCGGGCGGGGCGGGGGCTGCGGGGCGCTGTGAGCGCCCCCCGGGCAGCGCCCCGAGGCCGCGGAGCCGCTGGCCTCTGGGCCGGGAGCCCCTCGGGGCGGAGGGGAGCTCCCGCACCCCGGCCCCAGCCCCGGGCCCGACATGGTGCTGCTGTCGGGGCACGGGGAGCAGCTGGCCGGGGAGCGGGTCTGCCCCGCGCCGGCGGCGGCGAAGGAGATGCCCGGTGCCGAGGCAGAGAGCAGCCCCGAGCAGGGCACGGAGGGGGCTGCCGCCGAGGGGCCGGGCGAGGAGGAGGAGGAGGAGGAGGAGGACTGCGAGGAGTACGAGGACTTCTCCGAGCTGCCCGACACTTGCAGTATCGCCTCGGACGACTCCTTCTACCCGCCGCGGGGGCTGGATGACGACGACGAGGACACCTGGTCCCAGGACGGGGACGAGCGAGACAGCCCCGAGGCGCTCAGCCTCTTCCGAGCATGCTGCACCAACAACAGCATCGTGCTGAAGGCGCTCATCCGCCAAGGCCCCGGGGAGGAGGAGGTGCGGGAGGCCGACCGCAACCGCCGGGTGAGCATCCCGCACCGCGCCCCGGGAGCCGAGGGGAGAGCGGTTCGGCGGTCGCGCCGCCTCCGCCCGGCACTGTGGAGCGGAGTCAGAGGGGAGGGGGGCGGGGGCAGCCGTGTGTGTGGTGGGTGACACCCCTCTCATTTGCTGGGGTGCTGCTTTGCAGCCCCAGGGAGCACGGGACCCCAAACAGCAAGGAGCAGAGAAGGGCGTGAAGCTCCACCTTTGGCTAAGGAAGGTCCAGTTCATGGGATGAGAGAAAGGGTGAGATTCGAGTTTTGCCGCGATCAGTTTGGAACTGGGTTTTGTTTTCCCACAGTTTATCAGGGACCGCGAGTGTCTGGTAATGTTCAGCATCACTAAACCTTCCTGTTTTTCTGGATGTCCATCTGGGGTGTCCATCCCCCGCAGTACTTCACACTGTTCACCTTGATAATTGGAACAGCTGATAAAAGTTCGTGGGGTTACTTTTTTTTGTTTGTTTGTTTTTAACTTTCTCTCTCCCCAAAATGTAAGCTTGCTCCTGGTTCCTAGAATGCCAAGCAAGGCTTGGGGTATTCCTGTGCTAAAATCATAATTCATGGTTTTCTCCTGGTATTTATTTTGTTGCTGGTAAACTATTTTTGGAGTTTGTGTCAGTACAAGCTTTGTGGTTCAGTTTTTGCCTGTTACTTAAGTTATTTGCAAGGACAGAAGTGTGCTTCACTAAATCAGAAAATGAAAACTTGGGAAAGATGTCCTGGGTAATGTGTAAGTGGGACATTTGAACAGCAATATTGAAGATTTACAACAGCAGTTTCACCACTATCACCACAGTTTGTATTGAAAGTAAGACATTTTTTCTTTTAGTTTGCATAAAAACAGTCTGCAAAAACATTTCTGTAACTAGTCTGTGACAGGAAAGTTTTGAAAGAAAGCCTGTGTTATTTTAATTGGGCAAGTGACTTGCATATTCTAGCAACATAAGTGGTCTTTACTTCAAAAAGAATGCCATAATTAGTGTTTGGTGCTCTTTGGAAAAGGGCTTTTCTTGCATCATAGATGTACGTACTTGTAAGATTTTTCTTACAAATACCTTTGTTTCCTCTCCAAAAGACTGGTTTTAATACAGATTTTTAGTGATCTGATTTGCTGTAAATTTCTGAAAAAGATAAAAGGTTGTATTAACACATCTGAGTGAGCAGCAACCTTTGGCATGAGGGTGGGAATGAGAAACACAGGGTAGAAATAATTTAACTCTTCTGCCCAGCCCAAGATGTGTGTGGTTATGCTTTAGTTGGTAACACGTGAGATTCAATATTCCCTACAGGAGAGTCTGAAGATCCTGCAGATATGCCTATCCAGTATATATAGTGCCTGAGCTGGAGCCCAAATCCAACCCTGACATTATGAGGGGGTTTGGGCTCCAGCTGCTGCTGAGGTCCGCTGATACAGTGTGTCTCAAGTGTGTGATGATGGAGGAGGTTTGGCCCCACCATACCAATGGCATAAAAGACCAAGTGCCCCAGAGCTGTCCTCTCTGAAAAGGTGGTCTTCCCACTCAACAGAGGGTAAGCAGATATCTGTGAAGGTGCAGGGATCCTCCACCTCAGGGCTGGAGTCCTGTAAATGTGAGTCAAGGGGTATGGAAAAGTTAGCGTAGGCATCAGCCTGTCATCCTGCAGCAACTCCTTTAGCAGATGTGATCAGATCAGGGTTGTGAAAATAGTGAATATACCTATTTGTACAGCCCCTCCCTTCACCACCCCCCTTCCCAAAAAAGAAGTTGCTCTTTATCTCTCCAGCTTCATAGAAAGGAAACAAAATCGTAGCTTGAGTCCAAAAAGAAAGTTTCTCCTCTCTGTTCGTACTGTAAAAAAATAAAATTATCTATTTAGACAAATATTCAATTTGACCCACAATTAAACACTGACATCAAATTCTATTTTCTTCATTCTTTATGAAAACAAAGTAAAAGAAAGTCTGGAATTCAGGAACTTCCAAAACTTTATGAATGATGTGGGAGACGTGAGTTCAGTTTCTCTCTCTGCCTCCCTCACAGAAGTGCCCTAATCACAGCAGTTCAGAGTAGGATAGTCTATCTTTTCCAGGCAGATGTGAATGGGATGGGAGAAACCTTTTGATCAGGAAGGTGAAGCTTCAGATATGAGGACAGTCCCGATGTCCCCTCAGAATGTGAGGGAGATTCTCATTATTTTGCAAAGGAAAACCACCTTTTTTTAGAGAATTTTACCTGACAAAAGGTAAGTTTTGCTCAGGTGTTTTATTACTTTTCCGTGGATTTTTTGTAGCTCTTGAATTTGAATATAAAGTCATTGGATGTTATCCATGAACAAAATAATTTTGCTGCCACAAAGGAACAGAACAAGTTACATCCACCAGTCATGCTAATGAATTTTTTTCGTTGATGAAACTTCTACTGTTGGCTTTCAGCCTCTTCTTTTTCCAGGATAATGTTTGCTTACAGTGCTATCTTGCATGCCCCTATTGGAAAGCTTTTTTTTTTTACACTGTGAACAAATAAGCTGAAATTTTGTTTGTTCCAAGTTTTTGTTTCTTTTCTGTGAGGCAGGAGAGAGAAGGAAGAATAATTTGCTTTTTGAGAAATGGGATGGTGAAGGGAGGGCTGTGCAACTGAGTATATTAACTATTTTTACCATCCTAATCTGATAACCACTTGTAAGTACAATAAAGTTTCATTTTCACAAAATAAAAATTAAGTTTTCTTCAGAATAGGTAAAGCAAGTAACAGGTTATTGTAGTAAGACAATACCATATCTTGATCCTGAAAGTGATTAAATGCTGCTCATAAAATGTAACATGAAGAATAAACTTCCAAATGCCCTAAACTGGGCACAAAGAGCCCATTTTTAATTACTTTTACCTTGTCCCTAAATGCATAAATTTAAGATTTGGAAGGAATTAGTCCTGAAAATGCTAGGATCCAGAGGTAATCTTACTTATTTTCTTTCATCCTTTTTGTCAAAATACATCACTTGTCTCTTTTGAGTCAATTTGCCAAGGCTGGATAGTGGCTTTTTGTGTTGTTTTTTCCCCATACTCTGTTTGTGAGCTGCAGAACCTCCTGCCAGGCACAAGTTTTCATTAAATTCACCTTCCTGCAGTAAACTAGACTCCACAACATCTGAATTATTAGTCACTACGCATAGCCTGAAGACCTGTACTTTCCCTGTCTCATTTTCATTACTGTCAAGACAACAACAGTTTATATATCATTGTCTGCAGAGGACCCCCAAAGGGCCGATCCCCTGATCTTCTCTTGCACTGCTGTCTGTATATGGAATCCTGAAAGACTGGCTTGGTACTGCTGACTTCTTCTCCTTGCCCAAGCTAATATTGAAATATTTGGAAAGTAACTATGACATAATAATACACAAATCGTACATCATGCAGGGTGGCCTCGCATTCATTAATGTTTATGCATTTATCTGCCTCAAGCTAGCACTAAGGAGGGATTTGAAAATATATATGGGAAAATAAAATCATGGTTCTGATAGAATTTCTTGACCTGACTGAGACTATTGTGACATCTGGGTAATGGTGCTACTTTTCTCTGTGTTGCATGGGGATTGGTTCTGCCTCCTCACTATGCACATTTCTAGAATTTCAGATATTTGTATCTCATAATTTTAACTTCATTTAATATCAAATTTTGCCTGGTGTTCAGGATTATAAATATACTCAGAAAAACAGAGTTTCAAAATCTGGTGTTACCTAACTGCAGAATGCAAGCAGATTTAGAAATTTGCCATGACAATAGCAAAGGCATTAAGAGATAGGGGAGAGAAAGAAAAGAAGGTAAAGAACATTCCCTTGCCAGATTGAAAATAGTCACTGCGGCTAATCCGCAGAAAGGTTTTGTGTTAACCTTCCATGTGGTATAGCCTGTATTAGCAGGTATTCTGTAAGTCTGTGGTTTAGAGGTGATCTAGGTGTGAGAGTGTTCTGTTGTAACCTTTTTCAGCTTTTTGTTTTTTATGTCGTTGCTCAATGAGTCTTTTGTCCAGTCCCATAGGTAACTATGGATACAATTGTGGAAATGTTTTTCTGAATGCAACCTAGGCTTGTTTGTGCACTGCACTCTGTGAATCTGTGTTTGGGAATGGCATCACTCACCCAGTTTCCTTATTGGACCTGTGACAGTATCCAAGGTGTCAGACATGTCTTATTGTCTCCTCGCCGTATGCTGCAAACTGCTCCTCAGCAGGGCAAAGTAGCCCGCTGGCTCTGAGCTAACACAACAAGTGTCTTCAGGCAACTCAGCTGATTTAGGGAGTGTTATCCTACAGAGTTTTCCACAGAGAGATGCACAGTGAATCCTCCAAGGAGCTGACACCTGAATTTGTCTTTGCCAAAGTGCTAGGCTTGTGAAATTGCTACTGGTTGTGAAGGCCAGGGAGGCAGTGGGACAGCTCCCACTTTCTGGGTGAGGGAACATTGTGCTGGATAATGCTTTCCTAGGAAGTCAGGTATTACAAAAAAATGCCAGAGCCTGTGTAACACTCCATTAACCTGTTTTATTATTTTCATTATCTTCACAATGCTAACTTGTAAAAATAATAAATGAAGAGTCCAGTATTTTGTGGTGAGGGATAAAGAACTCCCTGTCACATGCTGCTTTTCAGTTGTGCTGGCACATACCATAAGTCATCCCATGTCAGAAAAAGGATTTGAAGAACATCATCTGCTACAGCGCTGGGAATCTTTTTTTTTAGTTATTATTTTCATAGACAGTTTCAGTTCTTTCTATTATCTTATACATGGTATTCTCATAGGAACAATTGTGCTGAAACTTAACATCGAGACTAAACCATGAAAAGGAATTTTTTAGGGTAAAAGTACTTTTACCTAACAGCAAAAGTAATCTAATTTAAATCCTTCAAAAAGTACAGAAATACCCAAATACAGTAAGAAATATCGCTGGAAATACGTGTTTGTGCTTAAAAAGGAGGTACGCAAGTAAGGCAAGGAATAGTAGTTGTCAAAATAGAGAAGCTGCTCACAACAAATTGGGAACTCTTCAAATACAGTAATTAGAACTCAAGGGAAGCCATCAGAAAGGAGTAGATAGAGCATGGAAAATATGAAGTCACTACGCATAGCCTGAAGACCTGGCTAAGAGGGAATTTGGTGAGCTAACCAGAGCATAGGCCAGATTGATACAAGTAGGCACTTGGAGGCATTATCAGAAGGGCGTGGGCTGATTAGCTGTCTGCTTGCCCTTGTTGGCATTCATCTGGAGAGTAAGGCATGTAATACCTTTGTAAACTTGGCAAAAGAAGATATCCTTTAAAATAACTAAACTGAAAAAAAAGTATATGCATAGAACACAATTTCTGTGGAGTAAAGGGAACAGTTAATAAGGACGATGAGGGTGCGCAGACACAAAGAATGGAAATGCAGGTCTTTAGCAGACTGCTGGAAATGCATGGCCAGACCTGCTGCATTCTCCATGGTGTTGACAGGTAGTTAGATATAATTTGTACTTGATGTCAAAAGCAGCATCAGCTAATAGATATAATTCTTACTGAAATGGATAGATACAGATTTAAAGGCTACATGAGAAAGTTGTACAAGTTTCATCTCGTTTCAAGTGATGCAACTTTTAGAGAAACCTGATGAAGAGTAGTTTTCTTAGAGAAGGTTGAAAAATTGCTTAATGCAACATGACGGATGTTCTCAGTCTGATAGTAGCACAGAAGTAAAGGTCATATCAACCTTTAGTTCTAGTTTAAACAGTGTTTTATGTTGGTGTCTTAAATCAAGTATGTGGACTTGCAGAGTTCCTCAGAGATGCAGGGATGATCCTGGCTACCCAGATACAGGTTGACTCCAGATGTTAAAAAATATAGCTACTCATCAAACGTAATGATAGTCTAACAAGACTGGTTGTCTGGGAAATCTATCATCAGTAATTATGACAGATATATAATGGTGTTTTTAATATAATGTGTGACCTTGGGTGGCATTACTGCTTTTTTCTAGGAGAATATTTAAGCTTTATTTCACAGTGTACAAAGTGACACTGCTAATTTCTTCATCCCATTAGGAAATAAAAATTTATATTCTCATTAAGGAATACTCAGGAAGGAATATTGGCAACTAATTTCCTCCTGTAAAGGTTCCCAAGATTCCTCAATAAATTTTCAGGGAAATTTTACTGAGAAATCTTAGGAATTTAAAACAGATAGCACTGCTGCGAACCATTTGATTGCTCTGAAAAAGTGGAGTTTCAGTAGCCTGTAGGAGCTACTGGGCTTTAAGTATGCTGAGAAAAGGGATTCAAAAGCCCCTAAATTCCTAAATTCTTCAGTTTCAAGGTAAGAATTTGCCATTAAGGCAACACCTGTAGCTCATCTATCAAGGCCTTAAGTCTCAAGGCAAGGGCTCTGAGGAAGAAAGAAGAAATCTTCCTGTCTGAGGCACCGGGTTCAAAGCTGCCTGCTAAGAAGTACCACAGGAGCAGTGAATCCAGGTGCCAGCTGCTAGGGACAGCAGGTCTCCAGTGCCACATCTTTCAGCATCATGAAGAACCTAATTCTTACATGCTTTGTTCCTGCTGGTGCTGGAAGCGATGGTGTGGGCTATGGCTCTTGGAGGCTCAGAGCCAATGCTGACAGATGGAAAGGCAGGGATGGGGACGCTCAGCCCCTCATCAGGGAGTTCCCTTTTCAAAGGTGTGAGACTTGCTTGTTTTTCGCTCAGTCTGACTTGTTACTGGGTTTCAAGGGACATTTCAAAAAGGGTTTTGAAAGAGGCATTAATGTTCACTTTTGTGTGTGGCACAGAAAACACTTGTCATCTTACTAACTGTAGTCATACAGTCTTGTGCATGTGCTTGGGAACATAAAGTGTGAAAATAAGTAATGTCAGATGCTGAACAATGAGTACAAGTAATCAAAATATCTATTTCTATCTATCCAGACATTTCAGCAGGTACTGTTATGTTCAAAATCTGTTTCGTTACTCAAGAAGAGAGAGACTGAAAGATTAAAAAAGCAAAGCTCTGTTACGCATTTTGGAAAAGATTACTGTGTAACAGAGACCCACAGAAATCAGCTGTTTTACTGTAATACTGCTATATGTTGGTAGTACTTCATCTTCACAGAGGAGAATTATAGTGAGACTGAGTAATAACTCTTGTATGACTTTACAGGTGTTGGTTTCTTCCTGCCAAGTGAGCCTAATGTGCATCAGGTTTATTTTAAATTACATTTCATTAAAACACATATTTCTTCTTCTAAAGAGAAGTAATATATGATCACCAACTAAAAGTCACAATCAATTTTGAAATAAACTTGGAAGGTGTAAGCAGCCTTGTAGAAAATCTTGCTAGTGAGTGTGTGAGTGCATTGCCAGAGGAAACCACGTCCAGCTACTCAGAGTTAACCTCTCTGCTGAGGACCGATGATGGCCACATAGGGAGTGCTTGGCCCACTGAATCCCAAGTGTTTTTCCTAATTTATCATTGGTTTTTAGGCTTTTCAATTCAAAGTGTTCAAACTGGCATTTTTTGTGTTACGATTTTGGAAATCGCACCGCTAATAGCTGTTTAAGTTGGTATGATTGATGTTTGCTGGACTCATTTCACATATGATAAGATAGCTTCCAAGTAGGATAACATAGATCATAGTATAATCCAGTTTTTCCAAAATTGCGTGTGGTTTTTTTAATGAATTTTCTTACCTTTTTCAGTTCTTATACTTTGTTTATACAAGTTATTATGTTCTGGTTAGTTTTGGGTTTCTTTTTAGCAACTGACAGTATATTGCCTGCTAACAGATTCCCTGAATATTCTTTCTGTAGTGTCTGTTTATGCACTGTGGAGTTAACTTTGTCTTTTGTGACTGAGGTAGAGTTGCAGTAAAATCTATTGGTAGATGTACTAAAAACTGCTGGTAGATTTTTTTTAATTAGAAAAGAAAATCTCTGGAGAATGTGAAAGCAATGAAGAACTCCCACAAGCTTTATCAGAGACAGGAGTTCACCTTTAATATTTTCATAAATAAAATTTCTGTCAAAAGGTTACTCCTTTAAATTATTTAAAATGTTATGCCACATAGGTTTCAGTTTATCCATTTCTAAGTGTTCTTTAATTAAATACAAAAATGGAAACTCTCCAACCTGGGCTAAATATAATCTTTTAGCATACTTGGTGTGTCACAATAAGAAATTATCAAGTACCATAAGAAGAGGGTGGTTGTCACAGAGTCTGTGGTTGCACATCTGTCAGTAAATTAGCAATTCAAATTGTATCCACTGTGGGAAAAACCCACTACGTGAAAATAGTTCCCATTTTTCAATTCTATTATTTTCTATTATGTCTTTTAAATTCCACAGGGAGCAATTTAAAAGCAAGCTGATGCAAAATGGGAATGACTCACTGTCGGGCTTTTGTTGTTTCACACGTTTCGGATGTATAACATTCCGAGCCTGATCTGGTAATACCCTCTCACATATGAGGGAGGGGAGGCTTTTTTTGGTGTTTTGCCTCTTTGCCTCTCAGTACATGAATCCTTGTCTTTGGGACAGCCTGTGTGTAGACAGACCAACTGCTGGTGATAAGAGATGCTGCCAGCAGCCACCCCACCTCAGAACTGGGCCCTCTGGGAAGTTTTGAAGTTTTTTTTCTGTTACTATGGTGGAGACGCCTATGCATAAGCCATTGTTACTAGTTTTCTGAAGTGGAAAAGTGGCAGATAACAGAATATATTCAATCTGTTCATTAAAGCAGCCTTTCATGTTTTGGTGCACTTTTTTTCCCTTTTATTTGGCTTTTTTTTCTTCTTTTTTTCTTTACAAAACGTAGGTATCTTGCTATTTGTAGCTAATAGTAAGAAGGCTCAGCTCACCTGTTTACCACTTGATTGGGAAACACAGGAAAGGTAACCATGTATTTCTAAGTGCCTTTAGGTGTGGAAAGGGAAGAAGAAAAGGGAAGACTTCTTTTGAAAGGTGGGAGAGTATACCTCCATCTATCTGCAAATATGACATGGGTTTGATAAAGGTTTTAAGAGAAGGAAGAGTCAAAAGCTCAGTTCCAAAAAGGAATTAATTTACTTTTCTTTCTACAGAGAAAGACTTCCTACAAAGAGCATGAAATAACAATAGCTTGTTAGACATATAGGATAACAAGTATTGGCCAATTTCAGAAAATTAAATACCACAAATATTAACGAGATCTTAGTGTTTAGACTTGCAGAGCCCTTCTAAGCTCTGCAATAAAAAAAAAAAAAATAAAAAATACAAACATGGTAGAGGAGTTTTCTGGTTACACTGAGACAAGCTGTACATGTCCAGTTGTATGGAGCAACAGCAGCCAGAGGAAGCCTACATCTGGGAAGTAACAGGTTATTTTCCCTGCTGTGCTGCAGGCACTTTGCAGGCACACCACTGTCTTAGGCGAGCCCTGTCTGAAGGGAAAACTGGGCAATATAACCATGTCAGAGACACTGCTCTGCCATGCTGCTTCAGCAGAGCTCCCTATGCAGAATTACCATCCTGGAATTAAACACAATGTTCCTGGAGGGCAACCTGGCCAGTAGTTTGAGCGACGAGAGAAACCATTTGCCATTTTGTGGGGGACAGGGAAGGAAAACACTTAATTTCAAGGTCCCTGGGAATGGAGTGAAGGCATCTTCCTTCTGACTCAGAGACGGGTGCAATCTGTAGAGACTGTCCTACAACTTGCAAGCAATGTCTGTGCAGAAGGGCTCTGGTGGCTCTGGGATGCCCCATTAACCTCCTGCTAGCACCAGTCAGTGGGATGGAAAACATGATGTGTCCTGCTGTCATTTATGTAGGGTGCAACTGAATCTTCCTTGCTGCCTATTTATGGTTGTTCTTTCTTTTGTTTTACTTCACTGATGCTGTACCACCTGTGGGCATTTTGCAGTCCAGAAAATTCTTCCTCTTGTGAGGATGGAACAGGGATGTGCCATCAGTGAAGATACCCATTAGCAAAACTGCCTGTGGAATAGGAACTTGAACTGAGTATTACACAATAATCTTGTTAGTATCTTACTTGAATTAAAATACCATTTAGGCAGTTTATTGAAGTCAGATGTTTCAGTGCATTTGCAATACTTATCTTCATAAAACTTCCCATGGAGTGTATGGGATCCATTACATATATGTGGAAAAATCAAGATAATTAAATGTGACAGGCAAGAGCTGCCTCAACAAATTACAATTGTGGCAATAAATACAGTTACCTGATGAGTTTGAAAAATTTGCATTTGAATTTTAAAAATATAATCAAATATCCTAGACCCTTCCCACTATACATTACCTCCCACTCATTCTGTTAGTGATACATGAAGCAGACACTGAAATATTTAATGGTCAAGTTTGACATTTTAGAAGCTATGAGCTTCTGAAGCTCCTGAAAGGAGGTTGTGGTAAGGGGAGGGTCAGCCTCTTCTCCCAGGCAACAAGTGATAGGACAAGGGAAAATGGCATTAATGGTGAATTGTTGAAACAGGTTGTCCAGGGAAGTGGTGTAGTCACCACAGGGATATCCCTGGAAATGTTACAAAAACTACACTGACATTATTCTTCGGACAAGTTGGGCATGCAGAAGAGTAGAGTTCACAATCCTGTAATGCCAGCCTACTCTCATTCCTCTGTCAATCCGCAGAGTTTGAAAATTTAGGTAAAATATTCCCAAATTCATGTTTTGAGAATTTATAAATGGTAAGAGGAAATTAACTGTTCGACCATTTTAGAAAAAATAATAATCAGTACTGATGTTTCTGTAACACAAAGTAGTAATTGTAGTTGCAGTTGTGAGTTTAATGTGTCTATTGGACTTCTTTTCTGTTTACTCCTTACCATCCAAAACCCACATTTCTCTGGAGAGGAGGTTTTTAAAATAGTGCTTAGTTACTCAGTTTAGATTTTGAGTGCTTGTCTAAAAATACCATGTTTTCCTCCTTCTTGTGTAAATTTGATTTCTAATACAGCAATTGCCGCAGTTCTGATTTATTACTAAATTGTTAGTGTGCATCGTAAAGGAAATAACAAAGCCTATAGAATTCAGCAGCTTATCAGTCACAGAGGAAAGAGCCAGTGAGCATCATTTATGTGATATAAACTCTAATAAAAACATTAAAATACTGTCATCAGTACTTTCACACTCTTCCTTCCCAGAGCCATCTCCTATTGTTTCCTTTCAGATTTCAAAGTCCTCAGGGAGTGCATCTGGAATGACTCTGCCTCATTATTGGTGGTACTGCAGTCATAATATCATTCTAAGTTATTTGATTTTGAAGTCTACCTGTATTGGCTGAGCTTTTCAGGTTATTGCAACAAGGCAATATCAATCAGTATAATCACCTTATTTACAGAAATTCTACACTACCAATATCCAATGTGAGATTTACAAATGTTAAGGAGAGAAGGGGATTTTTAGCTATAGGCTTTTGATCCTAATGTTTGTATCAATTAATTGTAACAAGCCTTCGTTTTGGATATTTGGTATAGTTTGTTCCTTTCAATGCAGAAGTGGATTGAAGGAGTTGGACTCTGAGGGTAACAGGAAACAGCCTGCCCATAATTTTCAAGTAGAAATGAAAAGACCATATTGCCAAATAGCATTATCTCATTTTGTGTCAGAGAAAGAGAAAAACAACTCCAAACACCTAGAAAAACATTTGAAAATGCTATGTGTTAGGGGAAAACCTATAACTGTTTCCAGGTGCCTGAAAACCGAGGGAAAAAAAATGTTTTACCATTTTTCCACAATTACTTTGTGATCTCTGACTAGTAGAGATACAGAGTTCTTAAAACATCTAGAATAAGAAACTGCAGCATTTGGTTACTAATTGTAAATCCTGTAAATATGTTAGCTTCCACTTCTCAGGAAAATAAAAAGAAAAAAAAGAGAGGAGGGGAAGGGAGGGGAGGGGAGCCAAATGCTTGGCTGCATGAAAGTGCTCTCCTGGAGCATCATTCAAAGGTCCCTTAGTGTGTTCAGATCCCGTTCTCATTAGTGAACTGCTATCAACAAAAATGCCATCCTGCAGTCAAGCAATGTCTTGACATATCCAAAGACTCTGTTGCAGTTCAGCTGTTGTGGAGCAGAGAGATATGTCAAGCTCACCACAAACAGCTCTGAAAAACTTCCATCAGATGTGTTTGATACATGCTACTTTTTTTGTAGCATATTGCTTTTCAGCAAAAGCAGTTGTTTTGTTTAAAAAACTGTGGTTTAAATGTCTACCATTTCTTTTGTAGGCATAGGTCCCTAAATTAAAAAGTAGATTGTTTATTTGAAATTGCTGTTTTACAGTTTATCCAAATATTCTCCAATTTTATGAAGTAGAAGAACTGTTTCTGGATTGTTTGGCTGAAACTGTTTTGTAAAGTGTATATATTGTATTAATGATTTAATAGTTTTTACAAAGACAGGTGATATCTAGAAATCCCAAGTACTTGAATATAAATTTGAAATGGCTCCTCCCTCTTTTTTTCCCCAGATATTTAATTCTATCATCTTCAAATTCAGCAGCATGGTAATGTTCCATCCCTCCCTATATTTCTTTATTATTTAGATGAATGGAGTGTATTCATTAGAAGATGAGATACCTAGATTCAAACACAGAGGCAGAAGATGCCTTCCTGCCTTTATTGCATGGAGCTAGATGCTCAGCTGAGAGAAATGGGGTGGTCACAGCTCTGTAGTGTGGTGATGCTACTGTGTCCCACTTGGATATTCCAAATATGATTTTCACCTTTCCTGAACAGGCTGCTCATACACTGATACCTGTTAGAGCTGTAGTGGTTGATTAATCCTTTTTGAGCCAACTGAGATAATACAAGAGAGAAATTTAAAATGGGAATGCACACTTCAAAATCCACAAACCTGCTTTTGAAACACATTCTTCAGAATCTTTAAAAGTTGAATGTAAAAAACCAGTGAGCTACCAGAGGAAAAGGCGTCCCTCTGAACAGATTGATTCCATGTCACAGTGTGTGTTTTCTCAAACAAAAAAACTAGGCTGAGCCTCTTTCAAATTAGCATTGTGGATGAGCCCATTCCCTAAATGCAGCACTAAATTAATGTGAGGCTATTCAGTAGGGCTTGCAAGCCAATAGCAGCAGTGCTCTTGATTTAGCCAAGTGCTAGTCTCTGATCTTTCAAAACTGTAATTCTGACTTTTGTTAAAATAGAGCACTTTTCACAGGGTGATGCTAAACCTTCAGGAAGGAACCATTCCTTAATGGTAAGCCTGAGGCATGCTGAATTTCCTCTCCAGTGGCTTTGTGCAGCCTACTAGTTTCTTTATTACTTAAATAGACAGAATTGTAGGTTGATGGTTTTTATAGTAAGAGTTCTTGCTTGCTAACCAGCCGTGAACATTATAGAGCTGACAGTGTAGGTGTAAGTCACAAGAGAACAACCCTGTTTGCTCTTGACCAAAGCACATTTACATAAAAAATAGAAGTCTTACTGAAATATAGATCACATGTTCTGCTAATAATTTAAAATGCGATCATAGTCTTCAGTGTTTCTAAATGTTATAAAAGATGAAAAATATGTGAATAAAATTTATAGTACTTGTTCAATGTGCATTACTTTAAAATTGCATAATTGGTTTGAAGGTAGTGTTTTCACCTAGAAATGAAAATCTCCAGGATTCAGAGACTGTGAATTTATTAAGGTTGTGTTAAAAAAATTAGTTATTAGTGTCTCCTTGTTTTTATTTTATTTTGTGGATACCCTCTTTTAAGGACAATTTGTGGAGCACTAGCGATAAGCCACACATAAGTAGGAAAGAGTGAAAGAATCCAAGGAGTAACAGCTACAAGAATCTTTTTTTTTTTTTTTTTTTTTTCCTCCAGCAGGGTCATCTGTGATATTCCACAGCAGCTGCATTGCATTGAGCTGTGGGATTACAGGATTGCAACCTTTTAGGATCACGAGACTTGACACTAATCCACACATACCAAAATCCACTTTAGATCCCTGAGTGAAAAACAGACACCTCCCCTCAATTCACCACAGATAAATCTATTGCCTAAAAAGCTTGTTTTCTAATGAAAATCAGGAGAGCTTTTTCATACTTCTGCACAAAACCCCTTTCACTTTGTTAGAGCTCAGGAAAGAACAAGAATGGGCATAACCGAGTGGAAAACCAGTCTAGGTAAAAACAGGTGCGTATCCTTGGTGAAGGAATCCCGTTCACTATGGAAAACAGAACAGTAAGGGCTTCCAAGAACCTGGATACTCTGATATGCAAAGAACCCTTGTCCATTGCACTAATTTATGGTAATCTGAAGAGGAAAGACAATGAAATCCCATCAGTAAGATCTTTGCTTGATAGAAGTAAAATAGTAATACCCTGTACAGGTGGCAATACTCCTTCGTATGTAATGTAATGTAATGGCCAGTCTTCGCAAACGAAGAACCAGGGAAGGTCTTTCCACCTTCCAGCCTGCGCATTGGATTTTTTAGGTGAGACACAGTGTGCGCGGAACTGAGCCCACCCTTTAATCCTGAGGTGCTTCTGCCGGGGCCAAGCGAGCTTGGACGGTGGCAGCGAGGTCCTCAGGACGTAGATGGATTGCCTTACAGGGCTAGCGAGCTCCATCTGCCCTATTTCAACATACGTTTCTATCTGAATGTCAGGATTTGCCTTGCATTTCCATGAACAACAATGACTGGTTGTTATTCCTGTGTTATCCTTTTGGTTGAAAAGAGGATTCTGGGTGTTGCTATATGATAGTGCTTCCAGACTGAAGTATGTAAGGTGAATCTTATGGCAGAAATACTTATACTCTCATCTGAGCATCATTTACCATTCTGCTGCTCAAGGGCAGCTGGTCTTTTCCCATCTTTGTTTTCACTGGAGAAGAAAGTTTACCACAGTTTTTTGGTCCATTCAAGTCAATTTCAGGATCAGTCAGCTTATTATTAGAAGATCCAAGATCAAGGAAAAGGATTATTATTAGAGGTGTTATGGAAAAGGTGGCAATTGAAGTCCAGGAGGCAGAGCACAGGGTTGGTTGGGAAGAAGATACAATGAGGGCATTACGTATGCACTGCTGTCATTATGAAACTTAATGTGAAATAGCAGTCTGAGATGGGGACTGGGCTTTTTTTGGTCTTACAGCTTTTTAGATCTAAGGGTGAGGAAATAGGATGGTACTTTTGCATGTGGTATTATAGAATCATAGAATCACAGGTTCAAAGGCACTTTAAAGCTCATCTAGTTACAACCCATTATGCAGCATTGTGTGTAGCATGCAGGCAGTCCCCCATCCCTGGTGTCCAAAGAAGGGTGTGCAGTTGCTCTTCTTGGTGAGCATAGGTCCTCTGAAAGGAAGAGATTTCATCCTGATGGATATTTTTCTTCATCACAATGATTTCCTTCTGGGGAAAGAGACTTTGATTTCTTTGGTTTAAATTTTTTTTGTTTGTTGGTTTGGTTTTTGTTGGTTTTTTTTATGTTATTGGGTGGTTAGGTTTGCATTTTGTTTGGTTGGTTTTTGTTTTGGTTTTGGTTTTTTTGGTTTTCTTTCCCCACCTCCCCATCCCCGTGGCAGATTAGCTACTGGTGGACAGACCTCTTCCTGGGCTTTCTTTACAAGATTTTGATTTCACAACCAAAAGGCTCAGAGAAACAGAAGCAAAATGAATTTACAGAAGTTGGAGGAAAAGAAACTGCTTGGGAAGGTCTCTCCTAATACAACTATGGGAGCTGACTGCCACAAGAGGGTGCTTGCAAGCTCATCACTGGTCATTCCAGAGAATTTCACAGAGTGAAAATGTCCTGAGGGCTTTAAAATGCTCTTTACAGAAGAGACAGATTAGATACAGCAATAGGTTCTGACAGAGTGGAAGGTTGTACATTCATCTTTTGCCCAGTGTCAAACTGAAATTTATCTTTACAAAGAGTTTGTAAGTCATTACTTTTGGAGAGGTCTCCTGGAAAGAAGTATGTATTCAAACACTTTATATAGCCTCTTGCAACAGATCTAAGTTTCGGCCTGCTGGTATCTGACAGAACATAACAAAAAGGAAAATGCATCTATTAAACACAGAGACGAGTTGAATCATATACTTTAAAGCCAAAGGGAGCTCTTTTTGACAGTTATGTCAGTGCACAAAATGCATTTCATATGGTTTCTAATGTGCTACGCTATGTCATGAATGCACTACAAAATGTGTTTTTGAAATGCTGCAGAATCTCCTTTTCATCTTAAATGTGTGTGAATATGTATGTATATTTAGAGACTCGGAGAGAAGTTAACAGTAGATTCTGCCAGGCACAGGACTTATAGTTCACATCTAAACTGATTTCCCTAAAGATCTTATCTGGTGAGTGAGTGCACTTCCTACAGGTCACATCAGATTTGGGTTACATTGTTAGATGATCTGCCTTTGATTATCATTTTGTTTACCTCTTAGGGGTTTTGTCTTTCTGAAAACAGAATAAACAAAATGCTTCAATGATAAAATTGATAGGGAGATTACAATTGCAATATCAGATTTTAAACTAATATGGCCAATGAAAATTTTTCAAAAATGTTTTACATATAATTATTTCCAAGAAAGGTTGAGCCTTATTAAAACACAATTTCTTCCAATGGTTCCCAAATCCGTTGCAGCTTTCTGCAGGAAATGGCCAAAGCAGCACATGCTCCTAACCTCAGATGTCCACAGGAGGAAGCAGTCAGCACTTTGCTGCTTTGAATCTATTGCTAGCGAGAAACACCTGTTCCAAGCAAAGCATAATAAGGTGCTGTTCATTTAAGGATCCAGAAATATATCATCTTTGTTCACAGAATGGTTTCCAGCCACTGGAAGGCTTTATGAACATTGCATAACAAGCCAGTGAAAGAAAAATGAAACTAAAATCTGCTCACCGTTTGCTGGGGCAGGATCCTGATGTTGGTGGGAGTCTGTTACATTGCCTCCCAAGCCCTCTGCAGTTAATGGGTTGCTAATGCTTAAAGTGCCTTAAAGTACAGACATGGGATTTGTGGTAAAAATGCCTTCAGGGTTTAGATCAGGACACCCTCATTAAAGTTCTGAACATAGAATCATAGAGTCAAAGAATGGTTTGGTGTGGAAGAGACCTTAAAGATCATCTAGTTCCAAACCCCTGCCATGGGCAGGGATGCCACCCGGTAGATCAGATTGCTCAGGGCCCCATCCAACCTGGCCTTGAACACTTGCAAGGATGAGGCATTCACAAGTTCTCTGGGTAATCTCCTCCAGGGCCTCACTACTCTCACAGTAGATAATTTACATTCTTTTCTGAAGCCAGACCTCTCACTTTTTTAATACAGAGTGACCTGTGTTTAGCACAAATACTAAAACAGTGATAGCAAAAAGAACTGTGTAAATTTGGCTGCTATGTATCATGTGTTACTACTGTCAACATTATCAAAATTTACACAAACATTTGACAGTATTAACACTGATTACTGTGTGCAGTACAAACAGGTAATCTAGGATTAGTAAAGGCCGCATTATTTATCAGGAATTATCACTATTTATTAGTTGTAACCAACATGACAATTTAAATAAAATGAAAATGAGAAATTTAACCTGATAAAATTTTTGTTGCTTCCTCTACAATCTTCCCACACTATTTTCTGTCCTTTACAGCCAGACATCCCCCAACAGAACATGGAACCCTTTCTCAAAAATGGAATTCTGGGTTGCTTTGCCATGTTAGTGAATCCTGAGATAATTTCCTTTTAGCTACTTCTGCTATGACCAGAGATCTCACATACATTGCAAAGCTTTATTTTGTACTGATTGCACTACATCAGATAGCACCACGAGGGAAAATGATCCCAGTTTCTTCTCTTTCCATATAGACTTCTTTTACTGTATATTACTTGATTACAGAACCATCTCTACCACCTCTTGGAACTTCAGACTGATGAGTACATTCCTAATATAGTCTCTACTGCTCTCACTGCAAAATAATACAATATTTTAACCACATTGGTCCTGAGCGTGAATGTGTATGCCTGCTAACATCCTGAACATTTTTTTTTTAGAATATGTTTTAATGGAATCACACTAAATTTCCTAACTCAAGCACCTCAACATTAAAATATGCCTGAGTTAGTTGTAGCTGCAACTAGCTCTTGTTCACATGTTCAGGTCCTGAGTTCAAGCTGAGGTTCAGAGAGGAAAGAGCAATAAAAGACTTTTCATGTGATAACATAGATCCAGTGGCTGGTGTTTCAAGGAGTGTCATCAAGGTCATATTAACTCATAGGAAAACAGCTGGCAATGCAACCAGCCTCCTGCCACTCAGTTGGCACAGTGTCCCTCGGCTCATATTTTTTTTTGCAGGGTTGTTTCCACTGTTAGACGTAATCCTAAGTGTCCTCTGCTTCTGTCCTACTTCTGCCATGAAAAGGATTGTTGAGTGGATATGACACAGATAGGAGTAAAGTGGCCCTTTTCTCCCACGATGGAGAGAGGAGGTCTTGCAAGCATTGGCCATTTGGCAGGTTATGCAGTCAAAAAATGTGTTCTGTGCTTCATCAGCCCTCAAGCCCTTTGGACATGATGTGATTTGGTGGAGATCTGTGAGGGGTGAGAGGCTGCAGCAGAGCTACAGGTAAAGAAGTATGAGAGAGAAGATGCCCTCCATGGGTGTCTGGGTAGAGGGGCAGGATGAGGTGCAGGGCTCCTGAGTGCCCAGTTGTTGTCTTACCTGGACTTTGACTCACAGGAAGATGAGAATTCCCCACAGGAGCAAGCAAAAAAAAGAGTATCACTACTTTTGGTGTAATGGTCCAGTTTTCCTCCCATCAGGCTTCCCACAGGTTGAAAATCATCTGACTCTTCAGTCATCCCCTCACCCCAACTTCGATCAAGGGAGCTGTGCCAAGAGGCAACTAGATGGCTGTTGCTGGGAGATGTGGGGCAGTGTAGGAGCTGGGCATGTACTCCATTCTTTTGCAGAACAGTGTATGACCCTTAAGTCCATATCAGCTCAGGGGTATTAGATTTCCTATTTGCTTTTATTCTGTGTCTTGATATTAAAAAAAAAAAAAACAAACCAGAAAGAAGGGTTAATGCCTCACAAGTATCAGTATTGCCATATGATAAAAAAAAATATAATTTCCTATATATCCCACCAACTGGAATGTCTCTGACTACACAGCATGTGTTTATTTGTCTTGCATGTCCCTTATGGCTCTCAGAAGTTACTCAGATTCTCAGATTTCTGCCAGCTGCTATATCACAAGTGATCCTGAAACCAAACCAGACAACGTACATTTTAGTAAATAAGGAAAGTCACACTATTTTTATTGACTTTTCCTTTTGTCTGGTTTATTACACATGCAGCACTGGCTTTCTTTGTTGTATAATGCAAGCTTTTGCAGGCATAGGAAAAAGAACTTTCCTAGGATTATTTTTAGAGGTGATCATGGAGATTTGGATTAGAATAGATTAAGTAAGGATTTCTGCAGAGATGATACATATACTAAGCTATACCTTTACTTAAAGACATGTGACCTGACTGATTCAAGAGGTGTTTACGAAATAAGTGAATTTGAACATATCCCAAAAAGTGGAGGGGAAGTGTGGTGGATCATCATCTGTGTGTCCGCGGACTGCCCTGTGCTTTTATGTAGTGGAGTGCAGTTCATGATGAGAAATGAATCAGTGAGTGATCATAATGCTGCAAAGCAAAGGCAGCAATTTGATGCCTTCAGTATTCAGGCACCGGAAGGGGCAGTGCCATTTGAGCTTGCCTTTGGATACAGGATTGTGCTTCTGGCTATTATGTTCCTCTGCAGAGCAGTGAGTTTAGCAAGCTGATGTTTCATCTCTGCTTGAATACCCTTTTATATTTCTTGGATCACTTTCCCTGACAAAATTAGCCTCTCCTCCCTTACCCGCTCCAGGCATGTGGGGTTTTGTCTAAGCAACAACAGGATAAAATTTATTTAAATTCCTAGGTTTTTTTTGTCACTTTCCCAACACAAATTTGTATATGACTAAGCTGTTGCAGCCCTTTCTCTAAAAGGTCAGCCTAAATTATTTTGTGCAGATAATATTAAAACTTATGTGCTTGATGGATTTCTGTAGCACATAAACACCACTTCTCATGGGACTGATGACCTGAATAATTACCTCACTCCAGTCACTGTTGAACTAATCAACCTAAACCAAATATAATACAAGCTCAATCCACTTATGAAAGTTTCTCAGATCGCCATATGTAATCTGGAGAGTTTTGTGCATGACACATAAATTAGTGTATAGCGGGTAGTGGTGCTCAGTGCTTTTTTGCTCTTTCTTAGTACAGTGTAAATTTAGAATCTCTGTTGAGAGAGTTTTAGAGTTTCTAGTGGACATCAGAATTTCCCTCAAATGTTTTTTGGAGATTTATTTTGAAAACTTGACCTGATTTTAATTTTTTTTTTCTTTGTATATAAGTTACATTGTAGTGAGTGGTACCTATATATAGTTCTGTTATAACAGTGAGTTTTGTATAACACAAGGTGTAAAATATATGAGTTATTATTTTAGTGAATCAACAACAAAAAGCTGAAACACAACTTTTTATTCCTTTATATTTTTTATTCTTCCATTTCTACTACTCATTATATTTTTTTTATAGTTTGTTTTTAACTTAGGCATAATTTTCATAGTTGTCCTTGCATGTGACTATGGATTACAATTAATCATTATCTCACTTAATTCAATTATATGTGGTTTTAATCACTGCTGGTAAACCAACATTGCAGAATTGTCATTAATACTTACAGATGCATGCAAAGGAAACTGGGCAGTTGATTTATCAAGATGCTTATGAAGGGCAATGGGTAATATCAATTTAGTCTTGTGTCAAACTCATTTTTGTCTGGGATAATGGGCAAAAAACTATAATAAGCTGCTTTCAATCTCAGCATTTTGGTGGAAAAAAAGTTGCCTGAAGAGACTTTTTTATAAATTAATTGCATGCTATATGTGATTTGCTTGCTGTTCAACTTGAGTTCAGTATTGATCCTCTAGTATTTCTTGTGATTTCTATTATCTGTAATGATCTAGTGGACAATTAGCCTTACATCTGTAATTTTGTCATAATATCTGATTTATAAAATTGTCTCCTGAGATATCCATGACTTCACCTAGGCATGTTATGTCATCGCAGCTGAGCAAAGCAGAGTTTATTTTCATAATGGCAGCACTATTCCAGTCTTACATGAAATCAAAGGCACATGAAGAATTATCAGTTTAAACAGAATCAAGAGTTTCACTGCTCAAGGAAGGTGTAGCAACATCTAATTAACTTCATGCCTGAAATGTTCATTTATGTGCTCTGGGAAGAAAATAAGAAAATTAGTTATAAAAATAAATAATTTATCCCAGACTGACTGTTTTGTCATGCATTCTAAATAAAATATTGATAATTTTGCTCTGTCACTTCAAAACAAAGGGGAATCTTTCAAAACTATGCTAAATACATAAAAAACAGGTATGTCATATATTATAGAAAAACTGTGGGAAAGCTCTGTGAAATGCTAAATATTTCACAGAGGAAAGAGAGAGCCCTCAACACCTGGGAATATTGTGGCTTTAACTTGGAAAAAAAAAGTTACTGAGCTGATTTTCAATCACCTCTTATGTGGAAAAAAAGACAGCAATTGTTAATGTAGTTGATGTGATGGATGACTCATGCTTTCTTGTTTGCCGCTCAGAGTCTGTATGAGATATTTGAGAAATGAAATAGGATCTGTTGCAAATCTTGTTTTATATTTAAGGTCTCTTAGCACAGAGTATTAAAACAGATTTTTTTGCCTGTTCTGTTTCATTGCTCTGGGAGCAACCCTGGCTACTGATCGGGAGAGAGCAAGTCCTTGAAAAACAGGGATACTGTGCTTGCATGCTGTGACATATGTACAATTGTACCATCTAATAATTAATGATAATTATTATATATTAATGGGAACAGTTTGAGTTTTTATTATGATTTAAAATAAGTGGTGGCTGTGGATATATGAAAGGGAAGAGAGAAGAAAGATTGCTGTTGAAGGACGCTGTTGAAGTCTGAGGGAAAGGACACACTTTTAAGGATCACCATTTTTCCTTTTTCCTAAAGCTTTCACATGTAGTGAATATTTCTGAAAATGGATCTTACTTACAAAAGTAATAGTAAAACTCAATTTAAAAAATATATTTTTTCCCCATGTACACTGACCACTTCATAATTACACCATGACCCTTCATATGAGGAGCAGAATAATTGATGCCTTTGTAGAACATTACTGTCCTCTCTTTTCTGAGAATAATCAGATTGCTCAGGTTTGGTATTTTCTAACTAAAACTAATTAATTTTTATCTTTTTAAAAGACACTAAGTGTACAACTGTATTTTCCTTCAGACTGCTGTGATACAGACTACTGCTTTACTGATTGCTCCAAAGGCAGTTTGTTGAAAGCAATTTTGTATCACTTATATTTATTAATTAGGGCTGTTGAAGGAGTTTTAAATATATTATGGTATTTATTGGTGTATGAACTGAAAGATTCCAGACTAATGGCTCACATTGCTATTGACTGATTGTGCATCCTGAATGATCTGCTTATACTACTTTTCAGCAAGCACAATACAGACAGGGCCAGAAATGGATGCAAAAAGATTAAAAAAAAGACAAAAGAAAAAACAACTTGGTACCACACATCATCATGGTATCATTGAATGAGGATTTGGGAAATAACCATCAAATCTAGGAGTTTATTGCAACTTTCATTCTAAAGCTGTAGCCTCCTGAAGCTCATTTCAGTGTCTGACACATTTAAAAGGGTTATGCAAAGAAAAGCAGTCCCTCAGCAAGCAGTCTGGCTCAGCCCCCTCCCTACAGAACATGTAATGGGTGAGGGTAAGAAGGGAGTACTCACATCAGCTTTACAGCCATGGACAGTGCTGGTAACCATATGGCAGAAGGGATTTGTTTTTATGCCCTCATGTGATTGCTGGTTTTGCTTCTCAACCAGGGACGGCTGGGCACACACTCCATTGAATGTCAGGTTCTCGCACTCTTATCTGACCCACTTCAGATTTGTATAACCATCCTTCACGAATAATTTTCCATGCTACCGCATCATGTAATCCCTCAGAAAGCTCCTACTCTCTATTGTTGTTCTTTATCCTAAAGGAAGCAGTCTTTGAAAGCATTTTTGCAAAATAAACTTCAGAAAACGTTGATACCTTATTAATCTTTCTGGTTTGTAAACTCAGAATGGTGAATGAGTTTGATTGATTTTGAGAAAATTTGTGACTCATATCTGCTGAAATCAGAATGCCAGTGTTGGATGCATTAGATCCTATCTGATGAATGTACCCACTAAAAGTAGGACAAAAGTCCCAAACACCGTAATGCAAAAATCTCTCATGAAAAAGAGCTAAGGTTTTTTTACTCAGTACTGTTTTACAAAATTTTACTGTATTTTTACAATATTTTAATTTTAATTTTACTCATTTTTGTATTTCTTTTACAGAGAGATCCAAAAAACGAACTCTTTTTTTTTTTTTAGCACTTGCTAAATATTTTTAGAAGATAAAACTTTTCAGTGAAAATATACTGTAAAAATATCCTCTAGATACTGGGTGAAACAGTTTCTACCCATTAGAGATGATAGCTACCTTAAATTATTCTTACAGCTTTTTTGGAACTACCACTCTCTTAAAAAATGTCATTTTTTTTCAGTGAACAATAGGATCTCACTTCTTATTGTCAAGAGTTTTAGGTCTCCAAACTATTGCAAACTTAGTTTTTTGCTATTGTTAGTAACCGACATTTTATTAAATGACTGGGTAGTGTTTTAAATCTGCAGAGATTTTGGAGTTGTAAAGGACTATATCCTCACCATTGCGTGAAAAATGAATTTATTAAAGAAAATAAAATAATACTCAAGTTCTTACCAAGTGGACAATGACACATTTTTTTTTTTAAAGCTAAAAGCTATTACATTGTAGCAAACTGGGATTAATCAGAACAATCCCACCAGGAAAGTAGCTACATTTGAGTGAAAACTTATACATATATATATATATATTTGAAAAAAATTACTTTTAGAAGAATCCTCTGTACAATTTCAATAGAAGGCTTTGAAGTATTACAGGCTCTTCACAAGGAAATGGAGATGCTCTTTATAAAGCAATGGTGGGTGTTGCTTCATGCTGAGGACAAGGGAGACTTGAGAATAAAAGAAATCAGAGTAATTATTTTATTGAAAGATTGATATTGAAAGTAATTGAGAAATAACCTACATAGCCTCTGAACAGCCTAAAGAGTTGGCAGTGAAGCTGTTTGCCACCTAAGCCAACAGAAGTATACAGAAAAACAGTGGAGCAGGACACTGAAATAATAACTAAATAGTTATAATGATAATAAATCAGAAGGCACAGTTTTCATTTGATGAATGTCTTTTTCTCAGTAGCATCCATGGGGAAAAGAAATAAAAAGAATGTGTAAGTAAGAGCTGCTTAGAAAAATGATGGAGGAGTTAGGGTGGGCCATTCTGTTTTCATAACCAGGTTCTCCTTCTTGATAGTCTTTTGTGGTTATGAACTTGTGACATGTCTGTGTGAGTGCATTTCAGGCAAGCAATGTTACCAGAGTTTGGGATTTGTGTCTCTACCCTTTTTGGTAGTCAGATACTGATGCTAAGGTCAAGTAAACTGAGTTATGTGTTGGCAGTGAAGAGGGAGCACAGGGAGCATTAATTAATCTGCACCTGCCCTCCTCAACACCCATCAGCCCCGTGCAGTAATGCTGCCCAAGTAATCCTGAGGACCAGAGACAATGGCGTTCATCCTAGTGGTCAAGTGAGAAAACAGGATTAAGTACTGTAGTTCCCTTTAATTAATGACAAGTGTATTTTGGTGTATTTTAGGGAAATCGTCAGTTTTACCCCTGTGGAATGAAACATTACCTGGGTACCAAGCAGAGTTACAAGGTTTACCTGGCGCCTTGGCTTCCTCCTGGAAGTTTTACAGCTTGCAGCTGTCATAAAGCAGATTAAAGAGGAACTCTAAAAGCAATTTCATTTTATTTATGATAATGAAAAAAAAAAGGAAATGCAGTTCTAATGGGAAATCTGAAGTATTTAAAGATAGCAACAGGCAGTGTGAACACAACTCCTGCCTAACACTTCCCCTTCAGAGAACAAGTAGTAGTTTTTCAGAGAATTAATATTCAGAGCAGGTCCAGTTCATCTTACCTGCTGGCTTCATTTTATTATATAATAAAATCAGATTTATTCTCATTTGGATATAGAGTATATAGCCATATAAACATGAGCCATTTATAAGCAGTTACTTTGCATGTAGCATAATGTAATACCTACTGTCTCAGGTATTTCTGAGGAGTCTCAGATGTTACTTGCCAAAGGGCAGAGATAAAAAGAAGTGTTTGAGATCTGAACATTGTGCCTGGAGCTAATCACTAGTTATGCTAATACCTTTTCAGTTTTTCAGTCTAGAAAAAAAAAATGTAGACTAGTATGCTTCTTCACTGAACTTTTTTGAGTCTGGTAAACCTCACTCTCACTTCATATTTTACTTACAGAATGGTCTCATCATTGCCTGTTACCAAGGTTATGTGGATATTGTAATAGCCTTAGCACAATGCCCTCACCTTGATGTGAACTGGCAGGACAACGAAGGGAACACAGCTCTAATTACAGCTGCACAGGCAGGTAAGGCTCTCTGAATTACCTCTTACGCTCAGGGTCTTGGGAGAAGTGTGTGTTTTAGCTACTTTTTTTTTAAATTGTTTTTCAAATTGCTGAAAGAAATTAACTTGTGTAAAATAATCCTGGCCAAACCCACTCCCAAGTTTGTCATTGTTTTCTTTCAACTAATTAATCTATAGTAATATTTATCCAGTAGATTAAGACAGCAAAAGTTATACATTTCTAGTAGATATCATTAATGATTTTAACTTAAAAAATAAAGAAAATCTTGTCCCAAGTGTGCAGTATTATACTGCTTTGTTCTTTTAAGCTTATTGCCTATGTTTGCTCTGGCAAGCAACAAGTGAACACTGTGGACGTGTAATGTGCTGCATTATTGCATTATAACATATTTTCCCCCATGCTTGCTACACCTACCTCAATGGGTCTGTAGTAATTCCTGACTATAGGAAAATGTATCATCATTAACAAATACCTTATCTGCTAAGACATTCTTCATCCACTGCATAGTTAAAAGCAAAAATCCTCAACAGGATTTAGTGTTTGCCAGTGCTCCCTTTATAACGGACTGATATTGACATCAACCATGCTAATCCTGTTGCAAACTGCAGTGAGAGCAGGTTTAGCCCCAGGTTTTCTTTTATACCTCCCAGCATGATAATCAGTGAACCGGTGTATCAGATCACTTAAATATAAGAGAAACTACCAAGAGAGTTACCAGTTTCAAGTGTACAGTTCAAAAACAATCAGTTGAATATTTCTGTTAAAACCAAAAGGCTGCACTTTAATCTTTAAGGGAAGCTTTAGTTTTCTCCTACAAGAGTTAACAAAGTGCCAAAGAATGTAAATCAGGAAAAATTTCGCCAATGATGCCATCATCACTTTGCAGTCTAAAAGCTTTTCCAAGGGCCGTCTAGCTCTGCATCCCTGGTTTCCTTTCCATCACTCAAGCATGTTCCTCAAAGGCAGTGGCTTACAAGGAAACACACGCCTGGTCTTTATCATGTTTTCTGACTGATGGAGAGTATGGGATGTTTGTGGAAGTTCATGGGACATAGTAGTCACTCCCAGATGCTGTCTGCTTGAAGGAAACACAGAATAGAAACACAACTTTGCTTTGAGTAGTACCAAAAAGTGAACTCTGATAAAGAAGTCATTGCAAGATGGGTCTTGAATCTGGAAGAAGCAATTGTGACCACAGTAATCACATTCATTCCAAAGTCATGAGTTATGGTAGTTTTCCAAAGAAAGTGGAGAAGCCTCCAAAACACTAATCTACTTTTATTTATCTGCCTTAATATAAATTTGGACTACAAAAGGTTTAGCGTTCACTCCTTCCTGAGTTTTATAACTCATGATAATGAGCTCAGAATTAATTCAGTGGGCTGACATTCACTTGACGCTCTCTGCCAGTACTTGCTATCGATCCCCAAAGCAACTGGAAATGATTGTAGTCAGCAGAAGCTTATACAAACACCCAGCAACTTGGATGTTTTCCCCTGCCTGTGATAATCCTGAGCTCCAGTGTTAACACCAGTTATTTAATTAATTATCACAAGATGCTATAGTGTTAATAGAGATTACTGTGAGGTTAACATTGCAACCAGAGGAGCTACAGTGCAATAGATGCTGCTTAATTATTGCAGCATGTTAAGTAGTAATGCTGAGCAATGTATTATAGAGATCTGAAAGCAAAGCTTATGCAAGCTTGCCTTTAGAGGAGAATTATTTGTTGGTTTGGTTTTTTTTTAAACTTTAGGCCACAGAAATATAACATTTTTGCAAAATAAATTGTTCTGAGATAACTGTTATTTAAACCAAAAGTGTGGGTTTTCCTATGGAAATTTTAATTGCAAATCCACCATGTTTCAGTTAATTGTAAGGTAATATTAGAAGGTTTCAGAAAATGTTGCCATTTTTGTTATGATCCACTGGCCGAGTGAGCCATCATGTATGTCCAGACCTCAGAGAGGAGATGGATGGGGAAAAAAGCTGCAGTCCTGAGGAATTATTCCTTGTGTTGCAGAGGCTGCATTTATATTATGAGGTACAGACGTCAAGGGAGGTGACAGAGAGGCCTCTTTACTTGTGCTAGTGGAGTTTAAAATCCACACTTGCTTATGCCATTTAATGACTGCCCAGACATGGTGCTCAAATCTGAGCCTCAGAAGATAAGTGAATTCAGTTTCTCATATTGCTTTTGATAGTTTGAGATTTTCTCATCCTTCAAAAAAAAAGTATCTAAAGCTGAAGTTCTTTGCATGGGTTGACCTGAGAAAGACAGGTTGGATGGATCAGTGAAAAGCAGTACTTTCTTAACAAGCTTGCTGGTATTGAAAAATAACTACAAAGTGCTCTGCGTTGTGTATAAATTTCAGGTTTCAAAATTGGTCTGTTTATTTGTTTTCTCAATATTTCTTATTTCTTATATCCCTTCTCAAAGAGAGCTTGCCTTCCAAAACTGTAAATTCATTGCAGCCTGCAGCAGGTGGTGCCCAGAAATGAGCGGCGATGCTGCTGAAGCAGAAGCAAAATCATTAAACATAATTTAGAGGACAATGCAGGAAAAAAAGCAGGGGTTGATGCAAACAAGAGACTGAAATAACAAATGCAAAGAAAGGGAGGAGGGAGAGTGATTTAAAAAAGAGAAAGAAAAATGAGAAAAATGACTTTTTTTTTTTCTTTTCTCAATTCTGCTGCTGATGTAGACATAGCTACATCAGTGTAAGGTAATTGGCATGCACTGGCATTCAGAGACAGTCATATTTGCTTATAGGGTATAGATATTTTATGTTACAGGGACCAGTTTGGGGCAAGGCTTTAGAGCTGGGAACACAAGATTGGAAATTATCCCAGCTTCTGTTTATTAAGAAAGACATGAGAATGCAAACACCTAAAATACCCAGAGGATAAAGCCCGCTGGGTGTCTTTTGTTCCATCCATTCACCACCCACAAATTAAACAAAAGTGTTTTGCAGGTACATTTCAAAATAGCAATGCTATTTGACAAAGCATCTTCCTTACTATGCAGCTTATCCTTCTGCCTGCATTACATAGATTATTAGGCAATATTGTCATCATTACAGGCATTTCCTTTGTGGCAGCAATTAAGTGAATTAAGCTATTACAGACATCTGTGCTGATCTCTAAATCTGGCTCACAGGGAGAAGAAGTGTACCTTTAGCATGCCAGTTCTGGTAGAAGATAGATCTTGCTTGCAAACAGGAAAAGCCTGATTTGAATTCGGTATCCCCAAACTGGCTGAGGCCAGGCTCATTTATTTTAGAGCTGCATACGCTGTTCATACCAGACTTTACATCACAGAAGACTCACCTGGTTTATGATTTAGGTACACACTGCTTGTGCACCCAGACAGAGGAGAACCAAAGCAAACTTCATGGCCTTAAATCAGAAGTGTATGACAGCGACTGAACAAAAACTTGGCAGCTCTGAGTTTTGCTTTGAATTTTAGATCCGTTTGAACTAGAAATCTGAAGCAAACCTCAGAGGATAGAAGATCTTGCAGATTAAAATTGAAATGGTTTTCGGGAATCCCCAAAACAAAAAACTTCTGAGAATCACAAACTTAACTTGCTTTGTTATTTTATTGTTGTTTTTTTTTTTTTTTTTTTTTTTTTTTTTTTTTTTTTTTTTTTTTTTTTTTTTTTTTTTTTTTTTTTTTTTTTGTTTTTTTTTTTTTTTTTTTTTTTTTCTGTCTCATTTGAGGCCATCTGTAGTCCCCTTGAGAATTTAGGTTGAGCAAGATCTTTCAGGATTAACTTTTAGGATCACCCCAGATTTGCAAAACATCTGTTTCTGCAATTATACTTTTGGTAAAGGGAAGAAAATTGTTAATGATGTAATAATTGCTGAAAAATCTTCCATTTTATTATTTCTCCTTGTTTCAGTTTGTCCCTGGTTTCTGTGGTCAAAAAGCAGTATTTCAACTGTTCCAAAGCCTTCATGAAGACACATGCTCTACATCAGTGAAACAGAAAGTGTTCTGAAAAACAATTTGGGCACAAAGATTCTCCCATTAGTAACCAATACCCTGCTAGATTTGATCTTATGCCATAAAGTCAGTGAAGCTGAAGCCTCTGTATTGAGTAAGCAGGACCAGGTCACTTGATCCCGTCCTGAACCCAGTTCACTTTTGCTTTGTTCTTCTTGTTTTGGTTTGTTAAATCTTTATATTTTATTCTCATCAGACTGCACAAGGTACTGGGAGCTTGTTATTTGGTTTTCTCAGACTCTGGAGTTTGTCAGATGATCTGCACTATCTCTACATTTGCTCATGTTTCAGGAGAGTCTCCAGTTATGCAGAAAGGTAGCAGAGTACAAAAAAATATAGGAGAAAAAGAGTAACATCTGCAAAACATCTTAAATTAATCAGCAAAGATTTTCTTAACTTGTTTTTCCAAGTGAGTGCAGGACAGTGTTGGTACAAAGCGACTGCTGATTAAATCTGCACCAGATGTGACACTATAGACTTTTTAAATTGTCCTGTATGAATTATAATTTGCTTCAGTAACATTTCAAATGAATTTGAATGTCATGCATCACAGAATATTCAGCTGGACTTCAGAGTGGTATGAGAGAATATTTTTACAGCTCCTAGTAATTAAATTGTGATTGTTGCAGCTGCCTGACAGACTGCGTTATTTTATAAAGCATCAAAGCATCATGAAATGATTGACAAGTGAAGGAAAAACTGTTTTAAATGAGTCCTAATGGCACTCGCTATTTGCCTGATAGTCCAATTATAAAGATTTGATGTCTTACTTGATCTTCCAACCACTTAGCCAGAGATGTCTTCAGCTCCTCAGTAGGCCCTTGCTGACACCAGTTATACTGGCATGCAAGGCATATGAATTTTTTTTACCAGCAAAACTGAACATCTGCCCCGTTTTCCTCTTGCTGGTGAGTGGACAAGTGGCTTTACACTGTCAGATGGAAAAATAAAAATGTGGGATCCTACACAAAATAGTCTTTTCTCTTGTATCAGGCCCAACATGTTTTTTTAACATTATTGGCTGAAACAACTATATGCAATCATCACTTTTTAATGAAGCACCGTGATTGTAAGACTCAGTTTTAGCAGGGAAGGGAAAAAGGTGAACCTTTGCAGTCAGTTACCCATGGTGATGGGCCGTCCTTCCTGAAGTTGTAGGGATTCCCTTTGCATTGCTACTCAGTGAGTCAAGAAACTGGGGCCTCTTGCAACCTCAGAGTGAACCATCTCTGGCCTTCAATTATTCTCTTACCTTAAACTGTCTTTTCAGAAAGGAGAACAACTTGAGAGAAGGTGGGAACCCAAGTTTTCCACTTTCTATCCCAACACTCTGGTCACAAGTCAGTGCCACTTAAGGCTGGCTGGAACCATCAGCCCTAAGGCTGATAACTGCAATGAGTGGAAGAGTACACAAAGAAAAGAGATCTTATTGCTAAATACTTAATATACTTATTATTAAATACTTAAATATTGCATTTTCCAGTTAACAGACCCCCAGGAGTAATTTATGGTTTAACCTTGAGAGAGTGCCTTTATTCTGTCACATATTTTTTTCTGCTTTTTCATTTCTTTAAAGGGCACATAACCATTACAAACTATTTGTTGAACTATTTTCCTGGGCTTGATATTGAGAAGAGGAATGCGTTTGGATTCACAGCACTGATGAAATCTGCAATGCAGGGTCGAACAGAATGTGTGAAAGCCTTGATGATGGCAGGTATGCAAAGTGCTTTGCTGCTTCTTTGTCTTCATCTAACTAAAGAATAGACAGTTATACACGAACACCAAGAAGAAAACTGGCTCTTGGGGGCACTCAGTTTGTCTGTATGAGCCATCCTCAGGAGTTCTCATCCAGGAGTTCTCCAAGAGCTCTCAGGTTGAGATTCATTTTATTTCCAGGAGAGTATGGGGAGTGGAAGCATCAACATTTGTAGAAAAGGAGTTGATGAAATTCATTATACAGCTGGGGAAGATATGTAGGTCTCTTGCAGTCTGCATGATGGTGGTGGGACCACAGCCAGACCTCCACTTCTGCCTCCAACTGGGGCAGGGACTGGAGAGCTCTAGCGGCTCTGGCTCTCAGTAGGAGAGTGTAGGCTATAGGAGCCATATCCCACAGGGAATATTGGTGGGAAATCTGGTGATGTAGATTTTCTTCTAATGCCTCTAAAGTTCTGAATTTGTTCTCCAGGTTTATGGGCAACAGGCCTCTAGCAGGTCTGTCTCTGCTGCAAGGAGGGAGTCATGGCACAGGGAGTGAGCACCTCTCTCTCTTCCCATCTATCTCTCTTCACGTCTGAGAACAGGAATTATGTTTCTCGCTGTTAGCCCTTGTCTGCAGTTGAATTTCTAGCTGTATTGCATTGCAAGGTGAAGGGGTCCTGGAGTGGAGACTCAGAAGACCCCTGGAAGGGCAACAGTCTCTACAGGAGGAGTCCTAGCATAGAGTATCTTTCAGCCACAATGTTGTATGGCATTTTAATATTAAGTAATTTGTATATAAATCATTATATACTACTTAAATATCTATCTTATATTAGTATATATTCTTGTATTTCAGTTGCAGATATTTGACACAAATTAAATATTATGTAAATTAAAACAAATGACATGTAAATACTGTTACTGTCTAGATGAAGAGTCCTACAGGTCCTTTTCATTGAGAGAGATCTTGAATAAGTAGTTCATTTCAGTGATTTTGCTGTCATGCAAGTCTAACCCTTCATAATCAAAATATTTTAAGCCACAGGAATTTATCAAGTGTAGTGATATTACTACCATTCATTTAATAATATCCAGTTTCTAGACTGGAATGACACACTGATGACACAGAAAATGTTTAGATGATGTGGTAACCGGCATGTTATTTTCTGCAAGGTTCTGTAGCCTCTTACACTGACTGGAATCAGGGCTTTGGAATCAGATAAATAATTCTGGAGTTAAATTTTTATGACAAAAAATTATGAAATGACTGTCAGAGCTAGAGTACTGCTAGAAACAGATGCCCTTTCTGGACTAACACATTCTTTGTGCAGATGCTAGCTCAGAATTTTCCAGTGCCCGTTATGAATCTTAAAATGAAACTTCAATCCTAAGACTTCATGACTTGTCAAATTTGCCTTACAGTGTCATGGCCTTCTATTATGATTACTAGAGTTCTGATGGAAGCTTGTTTTTTTTGTTTGGGTCACTAGAAGCTATTTCACAACCTTTCAGCTTTGTTGATAATTCAGTCCTTATCATTCTGGTTCTTGTACAGAAAGTATTGACTATTGTGGTTGCTGCCTCGGCTATTTAGATGCCAGAGGTAGCAACCACAATAGTCAATACTTTCTGTACAATACTTACAGTGGAGAAAAAACCTTTAGCCTGCCAGAAAATGGCTTTCTTGGCCTCTACCTTGAGTTTACCTACAGAAAGTTGTATCAACGTGTTTGTGTGTTAGAGACAGTGAGGATACCCAAAGATCATCCACTGACTAAAGAGGTGTAGAATTAATATACTCTTGAGTTTCTACATTGCAATTTATATAAATGTTTTGGTGAGTATTTTGCGGTTCCTCACTTTTTCAGCTCAAAATAAGGGCCACAAAGGAAGTTGTGGTACATTGCCTGTGCCCATTTTAATATCTGAGTACTTTTTAGCACTCAGAGTCTGCTGAAGTGGAGGGAGGAAGATGCCCATTCAGAACGGATTTAGAAGTTGTTTGGGACTTAAGGGATACTGGGTGGCTGCTGACAATAAAGTGCTACTGTGCTGAAGAAGGTAAAGGAAACTGTCATTAAAAGATTTGGTGAAAAAAATCGATTTCACAAATAAACTTGCAAAGTTCTGTTGAAACATAAAAATGCATGGCAAAATAGGAAGGAACACCCATAATCAGCTATGGGCCTACTTGCATAGCTACAAAGCAGGTATGCATGTTTAGAGAAGAGTTACAGCCAGGAGGTTTTTAAAACCAGTATTTTTCAGTGGCTTGGGTAAGACCTCTGTGGATGGCCAGCTACTCACGGCAACACAGGAGGTCAGTAAAGCAAAATAACTCACTTTCCCAGTAGGATTTGAAATCTGGATTGAACGCTGGATTTAGCACAGTCAGATGGGGAAAAAGGTAACAGCAATGTGTGACAGATGGTTGGAGCTGGATTGTTGAAGTGACTGCTCTTTCTAAAATCTGAGTTCCTGGAGGGTGGCCAAGGTCAATCACTACAAGATTAAGGCACTCTGAGACACTTGGACATAATGTTGCTCTTTCAAAGTGAATCTTTGGAACATGTGAATTCGCTATTCGTGAGTGCGCAGCGAGGAAGGGGGAAGCCGGTCTCTCATCGGCAGTTTGTCACAGGCTGCTGCGCTGCCAGGGCCGCGCCACTGCCAACACTCATCAAGTGAGCCAGCCAGAAATGCTGGTTGTTATTCACGTGTCAAGCCCTGCTGTAATCTCCAGTGTAAACTCAGTGCTGCTTTAGTAAAGTTGTCAGAGTGGCCCCGGATCTGGAAACTGGGTTTTAAATACTGCCTATAAAACAGGTCAGTAACAATACCTGAGCTTCCTCACTCCCCATTTTTAAACTCAGTATGTCAGTTTTGCATCTCAAGGGACATTAAACCTTCTTAATAAAGTAGGATATTGATATCCTAAAGGAGCATGTGTATTCAAACTAATTGTGCTGAAAAGTATCTTTAGGGCAACTTTTTAGGAAAAGCAAGGCAAGTGGCAAGTGCAGTTTTCCTAAAAGAGAACTTCTTGGCTCTATTTACGCTGAAGTGACAATTAGTTCAATAAGAACAGCTATGACATTTATAAAGGGACATGACTATTCGTGTTTATTCCAGATAAGGCATTCTGCTGAATGACAGTTTTGTTCAGGAATGTCTCCTGACTTGTACAGAAAATCAATACAACTATAATAAATCACATCTTAGAAGAGATTTTGGGATACAAGGTACAAAGTCATCATTGATTTCTGTCGAAAGGTTGGGATTTCAATACTCCATAGTATTGTTTTCTGAGATAAACTTTCCAAAAGCCTTGGGGACTTATCTGTCAGGAGCAGGCTTCTCGTCAAAGGGAGGTGAGCCAAGGGTGACAGCATGGCCTCAGCACTAGCCTCATCAACAAAAGCACTACTCGAAGGAACAGGGCAGGGCTTGTGACAATAACCAGGAACATCCAATACTGCAGTGGTTGTTGGGCAGGCTAGGTGACAAGGGCAAGTCTGTAGAGACAAGGTAGTTCTGAGGTCAACCAAGAAATTAAGTCTGTGGGTCAGGGTCCAAATCAGCAAGGCACATGGCCAGGCTTAGCTCAGACAAAGACAAGAGCTGACTGCAGCCCCCAGGCAAAGGTGGGGAATCCCCAGTGAGCACTTTCCCACATTGCTCTCTTTTGACAACTCTGATCCAAGGTCTCCTGGCTGCACCATATCAGAGCTAGAATGACTTTTTCTTGAAGTTAATGGTAAACAGCTGTCTATACCTTTTGCTTGTTTACAAGCTAAGAATTAAATTTTGTATTTGAAGATAATTCCTTTAGCTGCTCTTCTTCCTGTATTAATTCCTTGCCTGTTACATGTACAACAAGGAAACAACTTCCACATAGTCTGCCATGGTCCCAGTCAGCTCTAGTGGGAAGGAGGACAGATCGAGGCAAGTGTTAAGAAGGGACTAGGGCAAGAGGCTAGCCTGAGATGCGAGAGATTCAAGACTAGGAACGTGGGGTAGGAAGTTTCAAAACAGGCTAGTGAACCAGGAGGGTGTATGTTTGTATGTCTTTTTTCCTCTCCAGACTGGTTTAACTGTAATTTCTGCAGTCATGAACCTCACCAAACCCTGCTGCCTCTGAGATATTGCAGTCCCTTCTTCAGTCTAGAGCTAGTGAACTCTTTGATTTGATTGACTCTTCCTCCTCTTTGCCTCCTCTCTGTCTTTCAGTCTGGGTGGGTCCCATGCTTGACTCATGCAGTACCCCTGTGTTCTCTCTCTCTGAATGGTCCTCTCTGCAAATTTCACTCAAATTACACTTAAACTGAGATTGGCTCTTTTGCTTAGGGTATCTCTGTCCATATTCACTCCTGTCTGTGTCTCTAGCATCCTCTTTTTAGGGATCTTCTCAGTTGACTTAGGAGTCAACTGGTACTTAATAGGGTTAAAACTAAGCTTTTGATCACTTTCCCCATGCTCTCTTTTTTCCTTTGTTTTCTGGTAATGACAAAACTTCCTTTGTGGGGAAGGTTATATTGAACCCATCACAAACCAATTCCTGGTTACCATTCCTTATATTAAGTCCTCCTTATTCTAATTTGAAATGCTGTCACTAAGATAATCCTCCCTGAAGAAAAAATTATCACAGGATTTCTCTACTCTTTTCCCCAGGTCTCAGTCTCTGGACATCTCCTTCTTGCAAAGTATTGGGACAGATTGTCTTTTCTTTTGTGACAAGATCTGTGTAGGTCTGTTTTGTGTTTGCTGTTTGAAAATGGTGCTTCATCTGGTAGAGAAGTCCAATAAGCCAAACACTGATCGTATCCCAGCTTAAACTCTTTCAAGGAACCCAGAAATTATCCACAGGGGCAGAGTAATATGTGTGAACTGCGACTGAACAGTGCAAAGCTGAGTTACATTTGAAGCAGCTGGGCAAAGTACCTATCCCAGGGAACATGCAGCAGACCTGCTGAACAAAGTCTGCGCACTGGAGCATGCAAAGCTCCCTTTGAGATTAGCTGAAGTTCAAAGGCAGAATATAAAACAAAGGATTTTCAGCTTAAGAACATCTCTGCCTGAAAACAGCGTATTCATTCATTCTCCTATTGATTTAATTCATTCACCTACATGCCCACATACTGTAAAACATCAAGATGTGTGTGCCCAGGTGGAGTGCCCAGGGTCGATTGAGTGCAATTCACAGAATATGTGCCAGTTGTTAAGTCCCTGACACATCTATGAGATTCGTTTTAATTGTTGACAACAAGCCAGATTTTGGATGTATGTTTTGTACCCTTTAGCATTCACCAGCTGTAAGGTGTTGGGCATTTGCAACAATGTCCTGCTAACTTCAGCTTCCAAAACTACTTGTTGCCGCTCATTCTGCAGCAATTCTTCCACAGGTGCTCTCTGTATTGAGCTTCCTTTGTCCTTTACAGAACTCTTCAGTGTAAGCAGAAGTGGGCACATGCCATCCTCATTGGCAAGTGCCCACAGTCCCACCCTAATACCATAACTGAGAGGACTTCCATGCAACTTTCTGGTTGGCAAGGAATGTGGGTATAGTACTAAGAAGTTGTAAAGGAGGAGAAGAGTGTAATCCAACTTGAAAGCAGAAGAGTGAAGAACAAGGGAAGAAACCTATCTTTGGAGGCTTATGGGAACATGAAGAGATCAAAAGGAAGGCAAAGATGGAGAGATAAAGATCATAATTTGAGAATGGGAGGACAGGCCATTAGAAATCATTTTCTTTTAGGACTGAAGACTCTGCTTCAAATGTCTAGGCCTTTGCTGTCTAATCTGTGCTCCAGATACCTCTTATGGCTGGCCCACTTGGTAGTAACAGTGTGGTTTTGCTACCAATTACTTCATTTCCTTAGGGCTGGTAATCTCAGGTAAATAAGAACAGCTGTTCTGGTCTCAGGCTGAAGGTCCATCTCGTTCATTATCTACTCTCTGACATTTATGAAAACTTTCCTTTTATTTATTCACTCTTGTTACCATCCTCACAATATTTCCTAATTCCACAGTATCCTTTCAGAAATAAGAGAACATGAATTGCACATTATTCCCCCTTTTTTTCTTTATTTTTCTCCATTTTAAATGTGTTTATAGAAATTCCTTGTATTTTATTCTCTGTTTTCACCTCCGGTGAGCAGTGTGTTGATATTTTCATGGAACTTGTGATCATTAGCCCAAGATCTCCCTTACAAGTGGCAGTGATCAGTGTAAAGTCCCTGTTCTACATGGGGAGGATTTTTGTGGCCAGAATTGTTTCTTTCCATATTCATCACTCTCTTCTTGTGAGTGCAAGTGAATGGATTTTAAAATGCCAGTCAAGATTAAGTGCAGCTGAAATTCATTATTTCATTATTTGTATTGGTTTTAAGAGAATTTTAGATATACAGCTTTAATATTTTTTGCTTTGTTTTGAACAAATCAGGAGTTCTGAAAGTCAGGAGCCTGATCTGTCCTTAGGGCATGTTCATTTTGATACAAATATTATTGTGTATCTTATATGACATTTTCTTGCAGGGATCTGCCTGACTCACCTCTGATCATAGCAACAAAAGTGTGGGCAGTTTCACTAATTAACACTAATTGCTTTTTGTTGTTTTTTTTTCTTTTGAGGGGCAAATGTCCACGCAACTGACCCAAGCCGTGGACTGACTTCATGGGAATGGGCTTGTTTCACAGGAAGATCAGAATCTGCCTTCATCATGCAAAAGTTGATGGACAGGCCATGCCCAGAACAGTTTTCTGATCAGTATAAACCAGAATGGCCAAAGATGAAGGAACTTCTTGCCAAGGCTGCGGAGCCAAAGACCTGTTTGCAGAAGATTTCAGAGTGCGTAAGGGCAGCTGTCTCATTCCGCTCTTTCTATGGCCCAGAAGAAGATGGGGTCCTTGACCACATGGTGAAGGTGACAACAAGCCTGGGCAGTCCTTTCATTGCTCTGGCATGCCGGACTGTGTGCCCAGGCAGCCCACCCTCTGTCGGTAAACGCAGACTGGCTGTGCAGGAAATCCTTAAGAGGCAGAGAGCAGAGGAGATCCGATCTCAAGATAAAGATCACATTAGCAGCTACGAGAAGTTCTTTCAGAACTCCAAAGTCACGGTGATCCCCAAGAAGAAGGAACGTCGAGCCAGCCTGCAGCCCATCAGCCTTGCAGTCTCTCAAGTGAACACAGTAGCCACGAGGAAAGCAAGCCTCCTGCCGCTTCACCTGCTTAGACGGAGCAGCGTCAGGCCAGGATTTGTCATCCCCAAAGTCCGTGTCAGCAAGGCTCCTCCACCCACCTTCCAGCCAGAGAAGGCGAGAAGGAGGAGCAGTGCAAAGGATGACCCCTATTTGCAGATTCCCAAATGGAGATACAAGGAGCTAAAAGAGGAGCGGAGGAAGGCAGAGGAACAGGACAAGAACAGAGCACCAGAGACTCAAAAGCTGAGGCAGGTGTCTCCTGCCCGAAACAGGACCTGATTTAAAGGCAGTTGTTCAGAAGGTTCTTGAGCTACTAGTCTCGTTATCTGAGCAGGATAACAGACTGAATGCCTTTGTGCATGCCTACTGTTCATGGAGCTGGAATACTGAGCAATGGCCTTTAAAGTGCAGAAATACAGCAAGGGTTATGCCACAGCATGTCTGATGGTAGAGCACAAACGTATTTTGAGATGGAAGACCTACTAAGTTTACCTGTCTGCTGTTGGCAGGAAGTTCTAAGTGGTGCAGTCCTCTTGCAGATTCCTGTTTTATCAGCTCCAGGTGAATGACTGAGAAACACCTTGAAAAACAACATATATGTGAAAGGATTATATTTTGTGTTCATTTTGTAATGGACAAAATGAAGGAGTGTGCTTTTGACACTAGACATTCCTCCCTCTCCTTCCATAGGTAGATGTATTGCAAGATTTTATAGTAATAATGAAAAGTTTAAAACATACCAGTGTTGGTGGCAGTGAAAATCCAGGTCTACAATTGTTTTGGGTATACTAAGCACTTTATTTCAATTCCAGTAAACAAAGTTTAAGGATAGGTATTAAACTGTACAGTTCTGTACATTCTGCGTGGATGCAGGTCTTAATGCATACTGTTTGCTCTGTTGAATATAAAAAGGGCTGCATTTGAAATATCTCTGCAGTTGAGGTATTCACATCTTCTGCAGGTATAAATCAAGGGCAGGGACTGATTTCTTTGAAGCAACAGAGAAGCTAAGTTTTGAATGCCACCATCACCTAAGATTTGCCTCCCCTGTTAGGTTTCCCTTTATGCATTATCTGTTGTCTCCTCTTTAGTCTCAGGGAATTTTTTGTCATTGCATTTAAATGTGAAATAAGGGAGATGGTGAGGCACAGGTGGGCTTTTTTTAGGTTGATATTTTAAATTTCTGTTTAAAAAAACAGGCTTATTGTGAGCCTTTCCAGATTATAGCCAGGACAAGAAAATTATACAGCTTGAAGAAGTTCAGTTTTCCCAGGTATCAAGTCCAGCTATACGCTTTGAAATGCAGTATCAGGCAGCTCAGGCACTAATGTGGCCAGACATCACTGTAATCTTTGGTATTACACCTCTGGGTGCCCAGAGAGGGCAGTACCTCACTCCTCTCTCTCAACACTGGGAGAAAACCTTCCCTAGTATGTAAGTGCATCTCCAAGCTGCAGTTCCCACAGGTTGCTGGAGATTCTTGCAGTCCATGTAAAGGCTTCCTTCGGTTTTACCAGCAGTCAGCCTGAGCAACCTGCCAAACCTTGGCAAAGTCTGATAAGGAAGGGCTGTAAACCTGCTGCTTGCTGAAGAAACATTATGTTCATAGAAGTAGAGGTCAAACACAAACAGCAAGTCATACAGCACACCTCAGGGCAATGTTCTGCTCAGGTATTGTGCCTGTTTGAACTGAAATGTGCTCTGGTATGTCCTCCTGAAGGTGTTGCTGTGCTGGAAGCCAGGCAGACCAAGCTGCTGCTGTCACTGGCTTCTCCCTTCAGTTAAAGAGAGGGGAAACTTTTCCATCCTCTGCTCCCACAGCACAAAACCTGGCCGTGGTCTCACTGAATTTGTAATGAAATTGTGCATGTCATGGGAGAAATAAATTCAGTTGATTGAAAACTAGTGCTCAGATCAGCACTGCCAGCTCATATCTGTGGTGTCAGGGCTTGACAGAGGTTATGACAGATGTCTGAAACAAGGAGTTTTGCACATAGCCTGTTCTTTGTACTTCTTGCTGGAGTAGCTGTGCTGGCCAGATTGCACTCTCAGGTCAGAACTGGAGGAATATGCATCTGCTAATACACTTCTCCAGTCCTGTGAATATAAAGAGGATTTTAGTCTGCAGGTGCATCAGTGCTGTACAACTCATAGGCACCAATTTTACAGTGGCTTTGGAGTGACCAGAATATAAGCTGACCTCATTACTTTGGAGAGTAGGAAGACAATCTTTTAGCTGTCTGCGGCAAAGGCGTCGAGATGGATTTCAAATTGAGTTGTACTGAATGGTTTAACTAATAATTTTTGTTTACTGCCAACCTAGCGTTTTGAAGATTAGCACTCAGATTCTTTATCTGAAAAGCAACCTGTGCTGCAGATGAGCACTTGAATTTGCACTTTCAGTTTCACTTGCAAGAGAGAGACAATTGACAGGTGCTCTCAGGGATTAACATACAGTATGTTAGAATTGGGGGCTGAAAATTAAGCCCATTTTCTAATCCTTTGTACTTTACTGTGTTTATGTGCATAAATATGTGGTATTTCCATTAAAAGAGGCACAAGCTGTTAAACTTATTTGGCAACCTTATTCTTCAGAGGGGTTTGGGGATGCTGCCTTTCCCTTTTCAAGAGATCTAAAAGCCCACTCACTTTCACCAAAGGACTCATCAGCAACACCTGAAAGCAATTTGGTTTCTCTGGAAGGAGTCCTTGTGGGTTAACTTCCACTCGTGAATTTTTCCATGTCAATAAAAGAAAACCAGTACATTTGTCCCCCATCAGGCTTTGTCTGACTGTCTCGGTGGGGAGAGAAGTTGTTACTTCGCTGCCCTGTGCCCACATTGTCATTACGGACAGCGTGACTCCATTTTGCGCATCTCTGTAAAGCTCTGCACTTGCTAGTTTTGGAAATGCAGACACAGATCTTTGTGTCCCCATTGCCTTCCTCCCCTGCTGCCTCACTGCCTCCCAGCTTTCTTCTCTTCTTCATCACTGTCCTATCCCAAGTGCTGCACATCTCACTCAGTTTTTATTGCCTGTCTGAAGGTTGCAGTGGGCAAAGCTCCCATAAACCATGCTTATTGAAACCTGTGACAAACGGACCATAACAGGGGAAGAGGCATGCCTGGCTCTCTTCCAACCACCTTTCCCCCTTGAGCTCCTGCAGCCAAGGAGAATTTAATTATTGCTGGATCAACACAAATAGAGTGGTTTGATATTTGTTTTGTTGTGGTTTGGTGTTTTTTTTTCCCCAGGAGACCCCTAACTATGAAATGCCAGGCAATGCCGGCTGCACTTCAGGTTGTTCCTAATCATTCAAGCAGCACGGTTTACCTCCTAAAAAAGAGCATGCAAACCCTTGGCAGCACCTCCTGGCAGCTGGTCAAAGGGAAGGAAGAGGTGCTGCTGGAGAAGGGAGCTCCCACAGAGAGAAAAGGGACACTGATTCTTAGGGTCGAGGAAGGTTTTCTACATGCCTACAGTACCAGGCTGCAGTCTCACACATTAGTGGAAAGGATGCTCTGGAGCATTGTGAGTGAAACTGGAGCACAGGCTGTGTCTTTCCTCACAGCCATTGCTTACCTCAGTACACTGTGAACATGTCACCATGACGCTCACTCACCGGGAAGCTCCCAGCCTGATGGGCTGACTTAATTCTGCAGTAAGCAGCAGAGATTTAATATAGTGATGGTGGAAAGTGGAAGTCCAAGCATTTCCCAACACTCTCTAAAATTATATTGTGGTCTCATCTCTGGTGAGCAGTGATGTCAAAAGGAAGAGACCACCATGGGGGATTTTTCAGATGGGAACAGAGAATCACATATGATTGCCTCCTTGTGTCACTACGTATTATTAATTTGGGGTTTTTTTTAATGCCAACAAAACACTGTTCCTTAAGCCTTGACAAAAATCCTCACTGGGCTTCTTCACTGAATGCCTTTTTCTTAATAGTCCTGAATTCTCATGCTGTCCTGCTGATGGAGAGATATTAGGGCAGCCAGTAAAAAAACACCTTGAATAGAAAAATGGCGTACAGATATGAAATGTTCTTTGAGGCTATTTCTTTTTTATCATCTACTTTTCAGCAGGACACTTCCAAAAGCTGTGACTGAAATTAGGACCCAATATGTAGAATATGCTGACTTGCAGATGGTCAGAACTGAAACCTTCTGTAATTCATGCGACGCAGCCTGGTTTTATTAGGTCTGCTCATTGTGCTTGATGACTTAACACTCCACAGTTTGTTTAGATACCCCACAGCCATAGGTGGGCAACAAGCAGGAAAGGACGTTCATGACCCTCTCCTTGGCCCATGTATTCCTGCTTGCCCCCAGCAAACCGAGCATCTTGCTGCATTAGTTTTTCTGACAAAATACTAAAGAAAAGTATTCTAAAGAATAATAAATATTAAGTGAGTATAAAACAAATAAATTAAAACCACTAATAATATCATAGAATATTTATGCAGCAGTGACTTTGGACAGAGTTGTAAAAGAATTGATCAGAGGTTGGGGAAAATGCCATCTTCACAACAAGATAGTCAAATAAACCTGTCATCCAACAGGATGGCCACCAGGGACCCTCTCCAGACTGCAGAGCAACCCAACTACCAACAGTTTTGAGCTAAGACAAACACAAAGTCAAAATAACAACCAATAACTGGGAACATTATATAGGCCCTTCCCTGTGTACCTGTGCTAAAGATGTTCAAGGTGGCCTTTAGAGAAATAATGCTGCCTGTAGGAGCTGAAGACCAGAGGCAGCCTGCAGGGAGGTGGCAGGCTGGCTGTAGGGATACACACAGATCACACAATGAAAAACTGAAATCATCTTGTCCAGAAAAGGAGACATCAAGTAATTGATTCTGGGATGCACACACTCTTTAAATGAGTCCAAGATTGCTCCTCTCTGTTAACAGGCAGGCCAAGAGGTCATCATTTTTTAGGCTGGGAAACACAAACCAGGGCTTCAAATATGCCATGAGGCAAAGGCTTCCTCAGAAACAACTCTTCAGTGTAACACGGATAGTCCTGTATAAGCTCAGATCAACTGGATACTCCTCAGGAGCTGTAAAGGTTGTCTGAGGATCCTGGAGACACTTTGTCTAGAATCTACCCTGCCATACATCCCCAGGTATCATGCCCCCCAACCACCTTTCTGCTTGCAGAAGGTAAAGATGGGAAGCCTTTCCCTTCCAGGGAATGACTGCCTAGAAAGTCCACCAAGGAACAAGACAGGAAAACTGTATTCAGAAATGTAGTGTTTGAAGTGTTTCTGACCATAGCTCTCAAATCATTCAAGTAAGAACAGAAAAGGTATTCACAGATATTACAAAGAAGCCTGGAGAATGCCACATGGCAAATGAGAAGGGTCAACTCATCTTGCTTTGGAGAACAGGAATTTTCTTATGTCTGGAGAATTCCTATGTACAGCTAAATATAGCATTTATGGAAAACTTCGTAAACTCTGGACCCTTTTTGCATTGGCTGTGGAGCTGCTGACCACTGGGGAGCATAAATGACATCAGCCAGATGAGATGTGTTTTAAAATGCTAAATACGCTAAAATAAAATATCCCAAACTTGGCAAATTGGATGCTCCAAATCAGATTCTTACCCATAAAATACCTATATAATTAAATGATTTAATGATATTAAATTAAACCTTTTACTATAAAACTACCTCTTGGCAACACAGTCACACACATCTTTCCTTCATATATAAAGTAATTATTTTATATATAAGTTTACAAATTTTTAAATACATACATATAAAAAACCTCTTACCTCCCAGTGATAATGTTTAGCACTCCAATATGTTAATGATGATCACTTCTAAAAAAGCTAGTATTAAATAATTGTTCTGTAAAAGGATCAAATTCAGGGTACAATGTGGAGGCTACAAAGGGAAAACAGACCAGCTGCCTTTTCATTGAACACTGGAGCACTTGCATGTGAAGAGGAAGGGCATTATGTGAAAAATTGTACTTCATCAGATAATTAAAGTTATTATGCATAATAATTTTGCCTAGTCAGGTTTAAATTTGCCACTTGTCTTTGCACATTTGAATTTACAATGCTTGTAGGATGCTTTTGTGTCTATAAAACTGTGCACAGGTTTGTAGATAATTAGTGGGCCAAATGCTGCTGTTTCAGTCTGCTCTCAGGAAAACAGGAGGTTGGGAAAATGGGTTCAGGTGGTTCATTTTCCCTTTCCCATTGTAGCAGCTTCCCACTACTTTGCCCAAGCCCTTCCTCCCAAACAGATAAAAAATAATCAGGAACCCTCAAGAGGCAGATGTGCAGAATCCATACTCACAGGTGCCATCCTGGATGCATTCAGTGATTTCTCATAAGGCACTGATCATGCAGTGAGCTCCTTTAAATGTGGATCAAGAAAGGGGCACAGGAATTGCTTCAATATCTCTGCTCTCTGTGTGTGCACGTGCAAGTGTGCGCCCATGGTATTTTTACTCTTGGTGCCATAGTAACTGAAGTCAGCTCAGTGCAGCTTTAACCACCAAAGCTGCTTTCTGAGTCTCTCCACACCGCTTTCTGCTGACAAAGGTGATAAAATATTTACTTTCCAACCACATCCGGCAGCAGGAGTTAAGGTTTACTTGTGTTTGCTGCCATTACACCGAAGCTTCTTGCAGAAGCCAGTAGTGTGGGGATGTTCTGCATTATCATGTGAGTGTGTTACTAAGGCACAAATCAATAAGAAAGCAGGGAATTTAAATAATGGCCCCACTAAAAGTTCTGTTCCAAAACAAGGTGAAGTAGTGTTTCAAAAGAATATACGTACTGAAAGCAGACATGCTGTATTATCAGCTTGGCTGCTTTCCCAGGGAAGTGTAGTCAAATAGTTGTCATGCAGCATTTACCCAGCTTCTGTGCAAGGGAAATGTGGCCTTTGACCACCTGGTGTCCTTTTCCAAAAGGTGCAGTCACAGCCTCCTGAAGTGTATCCATGTGAATGAAATAAAACATTTGTTTAGTGAGCAATCAAACTGAACAGACCAGCCATATTACACTAATTTTTCTTTGTTTTCCTCTCAAAAATTTGTTCAGCAAACTCAAATTCAACTAATGTGCTCAGTTGAAAACATTCTTTGTGGATGTTTTGCATGATCATTTTTTCACTTGTGATTTTTGAAAAACATGAGTTTTATTCTTTGCATGACTGATTACATTATCCTTTTTTTTTTTTTTTTTTGTTCATGGACACAATGAGTGGTGTTTGCCTGTGGTTTCCCAGCCAGTAAGAGCCTGCTTAGGCTCATATAGGGTTTCCTATACCTGCCCTCCTAAGAGCCTGTGCCTGTTCTTAGCTAGAAGAAACTGTCAGCTGCTGCGTGGCTGATCCTCAAAAACCAGTCTTTGCTGTGTGACAGCTTGTGAGCTTGTTTAACTGAAAATTAAGCTGAACAAATGTGCACAAACTCTCTTGGGTTTGTTTTAATCAGGCTAATATTCACTTGACTTAATCAATCAGAACCAGTTTGAGATTAAAGAAATATAAATTATTTACCCTGAAATCAGTTTCCACACAGAAAGCTGTGTCAGCTTAACTAAATTGTTTCCAGTGAAGAGGGCTGCCTTTCCATATGCTTGACCAGGGGGAAGGCTTTGACCCGGGCTTTCTTCTGAGCTGTGCTGGTTTCCTTGCAGCTTTTGGTTTTTTCCAATAAGGTACTTGTACTTGTTTCCCTACAGCTGGTCACTGATGAGCTCTCTCACAGACAGCAGCGTCAACAGCGTCTCCTGGAGCAGTTAAGTGCCCCTTGCTTACCTCTGGCTAATTACCAGTCTCACAACTGCCACAGACCCTTCCCTTCATGCCATCTCCCGCACCACGCTGCAGCTTTGCTCTGACACTGGGATTTGGGAAAGTCTAAATGCCTGCATGCAGTGCTGAGCAAGAACCGCATTGTCACTGTCCTCTGCAGAGAACTGCTCTCTTTCCATCAAGTAAAACACTGGCTTAATCTTTAATTCAAGGCTGTCTTTTGAGGATCACAGCCCCAGCTCAGGAACAAAGTAAGCCTGACAACAGTCACAGGCAGAAGATGAAATATTAATCCATATTTTCGTGACATCCAGACTGGATTATAGTAATTCCCTGTCTGCAGGTCTCCCAAGGCCACCTCCTACAAAACACAACTTGTAGAGAAGCCAGCCATGGGATTTAACCATGTACTGCAGACAAACAGCTCACCTCCCAAATTCTAAACTTAGGGCTTGTCTGGAGACCTCTGTTCCTTCTTTATCTCCAGCTATGCTCTTCAATTGCCAGGTACCATTCATAACTGTAGCCATAACTGTGGCCAATTTTAGTCATTAAAAAAAAAAAAAATCCCAGCTTCAGGATGTGTGAAAGGAAAAAAGTGTATAAAATCTATAAAAAATGGTAGGAAAGTTCTACAAATATGGTAGGCAACCTCTGGCTCTTTCCCTCCTACACCCATTATTCCAGGACACAGGACATCTGTTATATTGGTCACTCTTCTTCTTCTGGAGGATTGAATCACATTTCCTCAGGGCAAGAATTAGTTAACTTGAAAAGGAACAAAATGAGGCCATGTGAAGAGCTGAGTGTTGTACACCAGTCAACTCAGATATGACTAAAGTAAAGTGAATGTGAAGTTGAATGAGAGAAAGAAAACCACCACCACAGGAGGATATGGCTAAAGAAAACACTGAGCGAAGAAAACAGGTTAAAGCCAACATCACCATCTGGATATTTCCAGAAGTATCAAAGCTGCAGCTGTTCCTGCACTGAATCGAGCGCAGAGCTTGTTCCAGCCAGATTTGCTTACCTTCTATGTGCCTCAGTTTCCCCCTGAATTAAGGAGAAATATTTTTCTAAATCTCAAGTTAATTCATAAGGTCAGCTCTTGGTTATCAGGTAATGAGGGAAAAGTACATATGGGAAAATCCATAGAAACAAAACCACATAAAGAAAATTATGTCAGTCAAGCAAACAGAGCACATGACATCTATCGGCTTTGGAAAACCACATAAGGCTCTTTACAGATGGCAGAGGCAGTTTGGACAGCAGGGGCCAGAGTGGAGCCTGAGGCGGTCCCAGTAGCAGCCTTCAGATGTCAAATGATATATCCAGACATATCCAGAAAGTAGACCATGTGCTGCTCATGGCTGGGGAGTGGTTGACCCCATACAGCTTCTGGAGGCAAAGAAGAGCAAGAGTGCTCATGCATTCTCTACAGTACAGATATAAAACATCAAAGGTATCCTTCTTCAAAACCCATAGGGAAAAAAACTGTAGACTTCCCTCTGAATAACAGGAACCTGATAGTATCTTTGGTCTGTTTTTCCCACTAAGTAATCTCCTTAGGTAAATGAGTATTTTTTGTATAGCAAAAAGTACACTGAAAGCTTTGCCTAGAAATGCAAGACTAAAAAAGTTTTGCATTATATACCAGCACCATGCCCTACTTTTCTGAAGAGTTTCAGCCTTTGAAGATTCCAGTGGGCTATTTAACAGATTTATGAAGTTATGAAAGCAAAAGTCAGGTCTGTGCTGTATAAATGCCATTAAATCCCAGTGTTGCCATTTCCCATTAGCTGGGCTCTTCTGAAAGCCCTGTGCAAGCCAAGAAGACATATCAGAGGATGACACTTAAAAGGAATTAAATGAACTCAGGACAGGGAAAAATAGGAGGGAGAGGCGGCAGCAGTAACCCAGAAGCACCAGTAAGTCAAACAAAGTCAAGATCTAATTTAACAGTGATCATCCCCCACCAGTTATTTAAAAATCACATTAATGTATGGACATGAGTCTTCTTATAGAACTGTGGACTTATACCCACCCAAAATAGCCTTTGGATTCCTAGATCCAGGGAAGAGTGAAGACACCCTTGGGGCCTGAAGGTCTCTCCCCTGTGCCAGAGCAGATATGCTGGTCATGTCACAATTACCAAACCCAACACAACCCAGTGATAATAAAGCTTATGAAATGAGTGCCTTAAGTATTAAGGCAAGGTGCCTTAAGTATGCATTAACAAATGTTTTAAGAGAAGAGCAAACATTTCACTACTTCTAGTCGGGGCAAGGCTGCTCTTTAAATAGCCTATACAGTTTTCAAGCATCAACTTTGTCTCAGTTCCTTTGAGTTTGTCCAGAAATGTAGTTGAGATTGCTGATGTTTGGATGAGATTTTAAAACCTTTCTAGGTACCAAGAGAGAGTCATGAGCAAGCATGAAGCAGGTGGTGATAAACTAGGCACTGGGGATGACCCAATCAGCTAAGACCAAGCACTGTCACAGGCTGGAGGAAACACAGCACTTTCTCATCTGATTTATACAAAGTTATTGAACTAAACAGAAAAATTAATACTATGGTCAGTACAGAAGTCAGTCATCTTATTTTGACATTAACTTGAATGTGTTTTACCCTGCTTTCAGCTTCAGTTTTAATGATGCTGTCATTCACTAACTTCAGTCTTTGGAGCCAACAATGCTATTAAGATGCACGAAGAGTACTTTTTTTCTTTAAAGCTAGTTTTAGGCAGCCAGAAAACCTGTATATCACTGCACTGGTTACACTGCTCACATTTTCAAGGTAGTGTCAAGAAAGCTGTAGTGGTGGGAAGGAGTTTAAGTAGGAATTCTTGAGCATCATACTACATCCACACCTCCACAGCAAAGTCTATACCTGCAAAATTCTTTGGGAGCCACTCATACCTTTCCTAGGATTCCTTGCTAAGTGTTTCTGCTAATTTCAATTATATACACATCTTTCCTTTGAGAAAATATCTACTGAGTCGGGCAGTGAATGCTGGGATGCTGGCAGAACATGTAGCTATTTAAGGGCTTTTTCACATCTGTTTTCACAGGCAAACCCTATTAAATTGTAACAATAAACCACATGGATTTTACTGGTAAGCAATCAATTTCCATGAAAGCTAACAAAGGCTTTCACTGAAATGGGCTAGAAATCCAAATCCCTTAAAATCTTGAGTCCGTATTCTAAACACCATGCTCTAGGCATTGCTGTAAACACTGCTTATTGAGGGACTCAGTGTGTGCTTTTCTTAGGTTACTCATAAGCATCACCAGCAGACGCAGTCGCATGTGGTGTGTAGCCCCACATATTTTATGTCTGGTACAAACTCAAAACATATCCTGTGGTCCAGAACAAAACACTCTTTTTGGCCCCTCTCCCGTCAGCTGCTCACCAGCAACAAGCCTTCCCAGACACTCCTAAAGGAGTAGTGCCTGATGGCTGGATGTCGCTGGTCACCACAAATGCCTCATGTGCTGGGGCTCCCTGAGCTACCTCACTCCCGAAGACTGTGCAAGGCAGTGTCCTGAGAAGTGGCCCTGGCAGTGGCCCTCCAAATTTGTACATCAGTAACACTGGGATGTAAACCTCAGAGACTCTCACCAGGTAGGCCTCTGGCTAAGACCCAAGGCTGTGTGTTGCATCATCCATAGAACTGACTGGGAGAGAACACCACCAGGAGACTCACCTCCAATACAAAAGGATCTTGAGAATGCTCAAACCCACTGCGACTTTATAACATCTCTTCGGCTTTGTTGTTGCTCCAAGGCAGCCTTGAAAAGCCTTGTCTTTGAGCAACGAATTGTTTTTTTTTCCCGATGTATGATGTCTATGTATGTCACGCCTAGGCTCTCCCAACTTAGCTGACTCCAGGGGAAATTTCTGAGCAAAGCCGTTTTGGTGTTACTGTTTCTCCTCTCCCCTTCCCATCTGGGACGTCGGCAACAGCAAATGCACAGCTAGGTGCTCATGAGTGTATTTCTCACACATGTCCCAGTTGTTGCATCCAAAATATACATGCTCATGATTTCCTTACCTTGAGAGCCTTAGACAAAGTAATCATCCATAATTATGTGAGCTACATTCACTCCTTTTAAGAACTGCAACTTCCTTAAGAGATCTCATTTCTGCTCCATCCAGTCCCAAGTTCAACACTTCCAAGGCATTTCTAAGAAGTAGAAATGTTCTATTTCCCTCTCAAAACATCAAGGTTAGAACGGCCCAGCTGCTGCAGCACCATGACATTATTTTATTGTTAATATCTTCCCCAAGTTCCGCTTGTCTGCCAAACCATCCCTTAGTGAATCTCCAGAAAACACCTGCCCAACTCTCACATTCAGTGGCAGGTTTAGGGAGTGAAAAGATGAGAGTTCAGCTTGAGGTCTCTCCCCGGGATGTTCTCCCAGCCACTGCTTTTAGTCACCTCCCCACACCTGGATGAGTTCTTACCTCTAAGCAGTCTAGCCCACCACAAAACACTACCAGTTGCTACACCAAATTTAATCTGTGCCTCTGCTGAGGCACATGCAGGAGCTAGGCGTGATAGGTTGCCCTTGAGACTGGCAGCACTGGAAAGTGAGATGCCAACAGACGACACAGGCCTACGTGTTAGACACTGCTGCCTCTGACTGACTCCAGGTCCAACAGGTTCTGCTTACAAGTGAAAGTCCCTCCTCCTCCCCCTTTAGCTGGTGTTTTTGCAGAATCTTTCTCCGTCTCTCTTTCCTCCCTTGTTGTGGCTGATGGGAAGGGCTGTGGAGCCAGAAAAGGTCTCACCCAAATTTGCATTGATCATGTCGAAGTAATGCTCCAGCCAGCTCCAGCAGATGCTATCAGCAAGCTGTAAGGGGATTGAAGATTTCTTCTTAAGAAGCATTTCTGTTAAGTTTGCAGAATAAAAACAAGTTCACTTCTTCTTTTACACTTGAACAATTTCTGCAGCACAGCTGATGAAAGGCAAAAAGTCTTCTGTTCTATTATTATTAATGACAGCAAATATGGCTGAAAATACACAGGGAATATTCATTCCTTGTAGCTTGTATTACCCATTAAGACTATAATGCTATCAAAGTAATGTTCTCCATTCACATCAGCTCTAGCATTTTACCTTGAGTACAAATGCTAGGCTATCAAAATGCAGTGCTCATAATGAACACAAAGGTGCCATCTTTATTTAGACACCTTTCAGAGAGGTAGTGCTGGGTCACTAATGCTATTTGGAATTGCTTCTCAAGGTAATTGGTGTACCTCTTCTTCCTGAAGTGCTGTGCTTTAATCTTTTCACTCAATAATCTCAGCCACAGAAATATTTGTATTTTCAGAACATAAAGGATTATAAATCAAGAGTGAAGTCCCTGCTTGAATCTGACTATTCAAAGCATTTCAATAGCACCTGCACGCTGAGCAGACATCTTGCCCATTGATTTGCAGTCTTGCTTTATTATGGGCAAAGTAGCACTACATAAGTAAAGGAGAAACTGCAGACCAGTAACTGCGGGACTGCTTTTGTAAATAAGTAACATATATATTTTTAAAAAATACGTGTTTATTTATAATGTTTATATCTTACCTCAAGAAAAGGGCTGTCGTAGGGCTTATGTTTGTTTCTGCTGAATAAGGAGCACTTGTTTATTAGGAACTGCAAAATTAGCATATTTTTCCCCCAGTTATTAAAATCAAGTTTACAAGTATATATGTTAACATGTACATGTACACCTGTGTGTTGCAACAGTTATTTTTCCTCCCCGTCCTATCTAGTAAGCTAATTTACTCTGAAGCACTTTTTTCAATTGTTTTCAAAATTACTCACGTTTTCACTCAAATCATCTTTTCTTCTAAACTTGCTAATCCAGAAAGGAGCACTGCACAGACAGATGCTCCTTCTTCCAAGTAGCGTTGTTGAATTCCAGTCTCCTATTTTTGAAATCATGGGACCTGCACAACAACAGGCTGGGGTCATATTTTGCATGACAAATTTCATTTCACTCTCTGTAGCCAGGGCTTTATAAGCCATTTGTCAGCAAAAAAGCCCACAAATCAACGGTAAAAAAGTGGCTTAGCAGCAACCAAGCTGTATAACTGAAGATGGGACACAATCATCTAACACCAGCATCTCTCTGCAAAGCTCCGCAAACACAGCTCACGTAAAGGAAAGGATTTGCCTGCAAGTGCAATTTTTCAGGTTGATGGGCTTTACAGTGTTTGAGGAGACATTTGGAGGTCCCTACGTACTTCACGGTTTGACACTCCAATCCTGCAAAATAAATCTGAATTTACCTTAATTCCTTGGGGAGTATCACTGAAGTTAATAGGACTCTAAACACAAAGTAGAAATCATTTGAAAGACTGGTGGTCTGCTGGGGATGGAAAATAACCTGCCTTGAAGGAACTTACATTTGTAGGAATCCTAAATCTCCCAGGAGACATATGCTTAGATGATACTGGCAAAATTTTCCATACTATTTAAGCTACAGATTCTGCTGTCTTTTAACCTGCACCCACTGAACAAAGTCATTCCTGTTGTGAAGGACCATCCATTAGAGAGTGGCACAGGCTGCACGCCACGACAGCAAGGTACCAAACTGGGTGTGTAAACAAACCAAAGGTATGATCCCAGAGGAAGGGAACGAGTCATTATAATAGTCCAATCATACTCTATACATTCTATAAACATTTACCTTAGCAACAATTGGCTGAACCAACTAGCAGAATGCAAAGCAGAGCTCTTGTACTATGAAGTTTCCAGTGTGTACATTGTAGGAGTTCTTTGGTGGAAGGCGAGCCTGAGTGTTTAAGCAACATCCTCATAATAAGCTCAGTTGAAACGCTTATTCAAGGCTTCAGCCTTTCATTCCCAACCCCTCCAGCTGTCACAACTGTCACATCAGCAGCGGGCTAATGTTTAGTATGTTCTGGGTAATAAATCAGGCCCTGAAAGAGAACTCCTGAATTTGCTATTCATTATCTTTTATCCAGAGGGAAGGAATTAGGTAAGGAATTAGCCTTTTTATTAGCAACTCAGATGTAACACAGTGAAAAACTAGCTAGCTGCAAAAAAGGGTACATGTTCATCCAAACTCTGTGTTCCAAAGTATCTGATCTGCCCTTGCTTAGCATCTCTGGAGTAAATAAAATCTGACATCTTAGTTTTTAAAACTGACTGTTCTCTCTCTTTGTAGGTACTCACGCACATGAATATTAATTAGGTCTCAGTTCCACATCCTACACATACATATACCTAGTGCTGCCTTTTGCAGCAAAGAGACGTAATACGTATTTTTTTTTCCAACTCTTGTAGGTTAGAAGAACCAGAAGTTTATTAAAGTTTGCATTTGCAGATTTTACTCATTCAAAGGCCTCTCCCATGCAAAAATATTCAAAGACATGCAGATACAAATCATTGTCCTTTCACTATGTAATTGGGCAGTGGAAATTGAGGTCACTGAGCAGCATAGGAAATGGTCAGTATACAGTTCTAAAATGATATTATAGCTCTGTTTCTTTGCTCTCATCATTTTCTAACAAGTTTTACAGAGCACAACTAAATCCACTTCTATGCTGATCCATTTACTATTCTATTTTTAATACTTAAGGGTTACTGCTCTAATCACAGCTCCTGTTCACTGCAGATTTAAACAGATCAAAAATTAAGTGTGCAACATTCCACCGGCATGTGCCCCTACTGCAGAGATACATCACTTGAAAAATTAAAGCTTAAGATGAGGTGTACATGACTTTAAAAATAAGGCTGTTTTATGAACTTTTTTAAATACCAAGCAAAGTTTTCAGTTAAATGCAGTAGGCTCACAAGTAAGCATAAAACAAGGAGAAAAGTGATGCCTCTCTTCCTTCAGACCCAGACACTGGCATGCTGGTGCAATTTTACTCAGAAAGGCACTGAACATACCCATGTCTGAAACATAGCAAGGTATTTGTTATTTCAGCTGCTTCCAGCATGCAGAGCTGCAGAGATTAGTGGCCAACTTTTGCTTTTCATTTTAACTAAATCCACTGTTCTATATTTCAAGAGCCCCTTCTGCTTTAAGAGGGAAGCCAAGTTAGTTGCTGAGCTCTCCAGTGAACTCACTGCTCTGTGAAAGAAAGCAATGTCAATATTCATCTTAACAAGGTATCCGATACCTATTGACACCTGAGACAGCCTACTACAAATGGTTTGTAAGAAGTCATTTTACACACCTTCATAACCTGATACTTATTTCTGAGCCAGAAAGGATAAAAAGCTTTTTGCTGAACCAGCTTCAGCCATGTTAATGTGAGAATATACTGACGATAACGTGACGTGTCCTTACTGACGTTGACAGCGAGCTCACGTCTCTTTTAACCGCTGACCAATTTTTATAATCCTTAAAATCACTGTGGATTACTAATGCTTTTCTTTTTCTAAAGCTATGAGTGACCTACAGAATGCCAGACACTCAAGTTTTCTAAAAATACCTCCAATGTAAGCTGGTCAGCAGAGATTATATTAGAGACCTTCTTTCAAGGTCACTTGCAAGATCTACGCTTACCACAGTTTTAGTATCTGCATTTCAGTTTTGCCGCTGGCAGCGTTGGGAGTGTGTTTTACAAAAAAATCACCAGCATCCATGCATGCCCGTCAGCTCCAAATTGTAATAAATTACATTCTCAGAAAAATGTATCATATTCTCACCTTGGATCAGCATTCTGAAGCCAAGGGAGAGTCTTTGCAACTCTTTCCAAATTTCTTTGCAAGAAATTACTTTGCTCATGGGGAGTTTTGTCAAATACAATGCATTCCACCTCTCCTCTCAGGCCTTCTATCTAAATACTAGTGCCTTCATTTTATGAAAAGGTTCAAAAACAAGTATATACCAGATGCAGTCTCTTTTCTGATGGGAGATGAGGAAAATCATTTAATGCGTGTTCTTGAAGGAGACCCAAGAACACAGCAACAAGCAAAATACAAACCTCCCCCTTCCTAATACAATCACATACAGTGCTTACCAAAGGTTACAGATACAATGCAGATTTACTTTATCCATCTGTTGAAGAAATCTGAAGATTTACTGCTGTAGACTTGACTCAGTGACTAGAGAAGCCTCGATGAGAAGAAACTATGATCTACTTCCCTCTGCATCCTTACAGAGCAGATGTTAGCTGTAACCAGTTATATTTGCATCTTTATCTTGTGAGGGAAGAGGTTTGTGTGCAAAGAATTTAAACTAAAACAGAGATTTGTCTTAATTCTTTACATCATTGCAGCATCCAACCAGCAACCATCTCCTCCTGTTGTAAAAGTAACTGTACCCGTCCTGACATCCCCCATTTTCTAAAATGCAATTATGTGTATTAATCTACTAGTATAAGGCATTAGCCTAGACTTAAACCTCTTTTTAAGCTTAATATATCCAAATCTGAAGGGGACATAAGAAGTAGCTTATAAAGCCCACACCTCCCTCCTCCATGAAAATAGAGAGTATTCAGAATAAAGTTATTCCAAACGGATAAAAATATATGTCCACTCATTCCCTTCACCTTTGTATGAAGACTGCTGTGAATATTTTCATTAGGCAGCCAAAAACATATAATGATCACACTACTGCAGATAAAAGTACAAGACTTCTGTTTCAAAACATCCGGTGACAAGAGTAAACCATACTGCTGACATCAGAAGTAAATTTAATTTCTAATTACTAATAACATTTGCAATACGGCTGAAAGCAAGGCCATGGAACTTTGAATAACTACGGACAACTCAATCAACACAATGCCAGACATCATGCACATGTATTTTCCCAAAATTGTAATGAAAGAAGACATCTTTTGAACGATCTAGAATGAAAAGGAGGCTCAGGGGAGACCCTATTGCTCTCTACAACTATCTGAAAACAGGTTGTAGCCAGGTGGAAGTCAGTCTCTTCTCCTAAGTAACAAGTGACAGGATAAGAAGAAATGGCCTCAAGTTGTGCCAAGAGAAGTTTAGATTGGATATGAAGGAAAATTTCTTCACCAAAAGAGTTGTCAAGCATTGAAACAGGCTGCCCAGGGAAGCGGTGGGGTCACCAACCCTGGAGATATTTAAAAGACGTATGGATGTGGTACTTGGGGACACGGTTTAGTCGTGGACTTTGCAGTACTGGGTTATTAACCCAGTTAGACTCGATCACCTTAGGGGTCTTTTCCACCCTAAACAATTCTATGATTACGAGATTGCAGTCTCAGGATGTAACACCGCAATAGTCCTGAAACAGTAAATCTGTCATATCTCCACTGTATCAATAAGTTTGTTGTATTATATACAACTCCACATATGCTAAATACAGGATGCCTGAAGTATCAGACAGCTTCCAGACACACAGCAGCACTTTCTCTGAGTTCCTCTGTGAATCACTTCTGTTATGGCATGCGTTATGTAACGTCAAGTGCAGCTTTATGAAAAGCTTCCCACCTCTTCTGATTACAATACCTTCTTTTTCTGAAAGAAGAGTAGATCTTGAAAAAGCAATGGAAAATGTTAAATTTCATTTCCTTTACCATATTGATTTATTACCAGGCTTAGATTCTACAGCTTTGCAAAGACTGAGCTACCATCTTCAATTTCATAGTGGGAAACAGCATCTCTCATTCTGTCTGGTGGCATCTACTTTTTATTTTACACAAAACTGGATTATTCAAAACAGCTCATCCACTGTGCCATAAAATTTCATAATAAATTTCACTATCTATAAAATGTTGATTAGTGGTGCAGCAGCCTGTAATAAAATCCCATAAATCCCAAAAAGCTGCACCCTGCTGATTTACATTGTACTTAGAGAAAAAAAGAGCCCAATACACAACTTTATGCTTTATTGTTGCATTATTGCCACATTGACAATTACAGAAAATTTATTTTGCAGTCATTTCAAAGTAACATCTGAACATCTCCTGTGCTTATATGTCATTGTAACATATTTTAAATTATCAATAACCATCAGTAGGAAATCCAGTTCACCAGTTATGATTCTTTGTTTCAGGTAAGGTAATGCTTTGGTAAGGACACCAATGTATAAACATGGAAACATCCCAACAATATATAGTAGGCTTTCATACAGAGACATTTTCTAACCATATAGGAATTCCTGCACTCTAAAAGCCACTAAAGCTATCTTAAGAGCCATACTCCATTGTACACTTACTTATCTATCTAAGTAATCAAAGACAAAATTCAGGTACTGTCTATGTATGCTGTATATATTGCATTAACAACCAGGAGCAGTAATTTGTAATTCAAAAGCATCCATGTTCCTAACTTTTAGTATTACAGTGGAAATGTGTTGCTGCTTTCAGAAGCATTTCTACCAGCCATTACAAGACATGGAGCAGAGATACCCAGCCCCACCTAATCCTGTGCTTCTACACCGAGGCTTAGATTTCCACTGCAGTCAGTGGGGCCAAGAGTGATCCAGCTCATCTTGAAAGACACTTCCCTTTGGTCAACAATGCCATACCTAAACTCTATCGACTGTCTGACTGCATCACCACTGACTACAGCTGAGGTCTAGATACTACTGCAGACGTAGGCACAACACAAGGAAGAGATGAACCCCACCCAGCTCCCTCCCAAGGCAGCAGGTACCAGCATCAAGTGACTGCGATGATCTGCTTCACTGCTGATGCAGGTCACTGACAGCTCCTGGCTGCACCATCAACCACCTCCTGTCTTGAATCTGCAAAGATTCCTGCCAGCAAATTATCTCGTGTAGATATTCAACGAGGCTCAACAAATGCTGCCCTTATGAATGAGTTATTCATGTGTGAATCACTTGTATACTCATAAGCAGCTACAACCAAGGCCTCTGCTGCACCAACATCAGAAAAAGAAAGCATATTTTAAAAATTATGCATATTCTAATACAGAATTATTCTTATAAACAACACTCTTTCCTTAAGGCAAGTATGGTTATCTAATTAAACTGAAATTCAGGAATGCATATACAGATTGTACATCCTTCCTCGGGTGTAGAATAAATATATCCATGCACAGAATTTGCAAAAAACATCATTTCCATCTCAAGCCTATGAGGAGATGGAAATGTCAGGTCCCTTTCACCCACATGGAGTGAGTTATTCCACTTGTGAAATGGGCCATATTTCCCATTATTTCATTGCTGTTGTTTTAAATCAGCTGCTCAGGAAATAATGATTTAATCTCCAGAAAAATAATGTTTTTTTTAAACTCTTCTCACTGGTTTTATATTCTATTTGATTTTAAACATAAATAAACTAGCAAAGCCACAAGTGATCCCAAACTTTCACTGATTTGCCAGGTAATGGTTGCAGCGCTAGCTCCCACTTTTTTAACATCATTAGAAATTTTATAAACCTCAGGGGTACTAAAGGCCATATGGTATTTGTAGTCAGTTAAAAACAGAAGGACACTTTAAAAACATAGGCAGTATAAAAAATATCTTTCCTGTTTTTTTTACAGAGATGAGTTACAGAAAGGAATGTGATTTTGAACTCAGCAATCAAAGGATTTAATTATGTGGCCAAAACTAAAACAATTGCTCTATATGAAAAATAGCCTTTTTTTTAATCCCTCATATCACAACTGTCCTTCACAATAAGACGACTAGGAAAAAATATGATGTGCAACAGAGGTTGTGTCATAAACATATTTGCTAATGTATCTCTTAATTTCAAATGGAGATCTCAAATTCTAACTTAGAAAAGTAAACAGATTTTTCACCAATATACTTTAAGTTCAATCCCAGAGGTCCTGAGCTCCTTCACCTTGTTACTGGAACTGAGAAATCATCACCTCAAAAATACAACCCCTTAGTGAAACTCAAGAGATCAGAGATTGGTTGCCTACAGCAGCAGTGTTCTTGTAACTGGTTTCTCTCTCCTCTTCACACCCACAGACCTCCAAAGCGAAAAACCTCAGACAGACTGTGCGAGTGCAAAGGGGTGTAAAGAAGATTCAGCTGGATCTCTGCCCACCTGAGAAGATTTTGGGGCCCTTTTAACACCTTCCTACTTGAATTCAGAGGGCACAGTCAGTGGGGTGTAACACTGTAGGATACTGAACACTACAATGGTTCCACATAATCCAGACAAACACGGATTTCTGTCTCAACACACATAACAAGCAGTAAAGGTACCAAGACCAAAGGGCCATTCTTTCCTACTGGCTTATAATAGAACTACATTAACTATCTGCTATTGTGATGCCACAACTAAAAATACAAGTTATAAGCTCATTAATCATATTATTCATACTAAAGTTTTTATCTTGGCAATAAGAAAAATATTATAAAAAGGCACCCCGATCAGCAAATATTTAATAGAGAATTTTCCATCTGGGATAACAACTGAACAGTGTCTTCATTTTCATTAACCCTTGACAATTAAAGAAAAAGAAACAGCATGTTATTTTAGAGGTCAATTTTACTGATTTGACAGTGTGGATCCTAAAGGTTTTTTGTCTTCTCTTGAAAACTTATTCACTGAGAGCAGTTTGGCTGAGATCTTGATGGACAGCTCATTTGCGAGGCTGATGGATGTGCTGTTTGACATGCTGTGGGTGAGGAAGCTTTTCCACAGAAGGATGTGGTTTCTGATGAGCCACCTGAGCCGCAGCTGGAGGGAAGTCCTTATCACCCTGTTCAAAGAACACACCAGGAAAAATTTAAGAAATCTTAAAAGTGCACTTTCCAGTTCAAATGGATTTAAGATTTTAAAAATGTGAAAAGCAGATAGAAAACGGTGTTGTATGTTACTCTGAAGTCCCCCTGTACACATCCCACTATTCCAATCTTTTAGTCAACTTCAAAATTTCTCTTTTCTCAAGTGTCACTTGTTCCAGTTACACACACCATCCAAGAATACAATATCTTAATGTGACCCAAGTGAAAAAACCTTAAGCACTCCTCTCTTCAGACCTGTTTAATTTTCACAAAGCCACTAAAAAGAGGAAACTATTTAAAGGCAGCATGAAAAACTACCTGTACTATTGTAGGAATCACAGAATCATAGAATAGCCTGGGTTAGAAGGGACTTTAAAGATCATCTACTTCCAACCCCTTTCCATGGGCAAGGACATCTTCCACTAGATCAGGTTGCTCCAATCTGGCCTTGAACACTTCCAGAGATGGGACACCCACAACTTCTTTGGGCCATCTGTGCCAGTGCCACACCACCTCTTCCTGAAAGAAGTCTTCCTGATAACTAATCTAAACCTATTCTCTGTCAGTATGAATCCATTCTCCCATGTCCTGTCACTATATACTCTTGTAAATAAACAGCTCCATCTTTCTTGTAGGCTCCCTTCAGGTACTGGAAGGTTGCAATCAGGTCACTCCAAAGCCTTCTCTTTTGCAGGCTGAACGATGCCAGTTCTGTAGGAAGAAAGGCAGGATCTAAAACTGCTTGTGACTCATATCATAGAGGTGGCTGGCTTTTAAGTTTAACATGCTCTTTTAACCAGGTCTACTAATGTTACCTCTCACGTCTTGCTGTTGTTGGGCAGCCTCAGTTCAGGTGTAACACTTATGCCACCTACTTATCACTATCGTTTCTAGGGTGAGTCCCACGAGGCTTTCAAAAAGCAATTGGAAACAAATACTATCAGTGCTCAGTGACACTGGGAGAAGAGCACCACAACTTCTCTCTTTAGAAACCGGGACAAACATATAAGCCAGGAACTCCCTGCATTCCATCACCTAGCAGGGCAATTGCCTTACACAGGCCTATTTTGTACAAAGCTGATGTCTCAGATGGCCTGTTTCACACCTGACCCTATTTCAATCTACTCCAAATTCTTCTTTCTTTTCTAATTTGTTGTGCCTTTTTTTTTTTTTTAAATCACTGGGTTAACTTGTTATGTTTCTTTTTTTCTCTGCTCCAAGTTGTTTCCAATTTTCAAAGATCTCCTCAGACCTGACATTTTCTGCATTCTCTCCCCAGTGCTGCTGAGTGCCCATTCCTTATGGGCTAAGGAAAATGTCATCAGCTCACTCTTTCCACCTATGGGATTGAGACAACCCCATTACATGCCCTAGTAATGTAAGGCTGTCATGATAAAGTTAACCACCAGCCATGACAAAAACCCTGTAGCAATACACAAGGCACAAATTCCTGATCATATGATTAATGAACAGTTAATACTAATGATTTAGCTTATGGGTATCTAGGTCCTGCCTAGTGGTAAAATCTAGGGAATAACACCTTTGAATCCCCAAGTACCTCAAGACACAAAGGGCAGCTGAAACACAATCTTCAAAATGTATCCTTACAGACAGGAGTGTTGCTCCGCATCACAGATCAAGCTATAGCACCACATTTAACATGCAACTGCTTCCAAAGAAAATGAATGCAGTAATAACTAGCTTAGATATAAAAAGATGATCCAATAAACCTAAAGTGCTAAAATTCAAAGTAAAACGGTGGAAGTAATTCCAATAAATAATTTCAATTTCACACAAACCCAGAAAGAATGCTTAAAGGGCCTTACACGAATATAAAAAACATAAAGCCTCTTCACACAGAAGAGGAAGGGGTATGAAAAAGATTAATTTTGCTCTGATAGGTGATAATTTTGAAAAGCCTACAGTAATTTTTCTATGACTGAGAGAAATGTAATGATAATCTTACCCTAGCAATGACACCAGAGATGAACACCGCTGGTTTAGGTGGGCTGAAAAAAATAAGAGGGGTTATTTTTACCAGTTGTTTAGAACATAAAAATGAAAAGTATATCACACATGTAATGAGAAAAGAAGTGGCATTTCTGGCAATTAAGCAATGTTTCAAATAGACAAGACAAACTGCCTCTTCAAATCACTATTGCCTTACTAGTACTTACTCCAGTCAAAAACAAACCTGTAGATTTTGGCTGCTATTACTTCACATTGGTTGTGACAGCAGTAAAAGGCTAGTCCAACAACACTGTTTCTTACTTAAAACTGAGAGTCTTTGTTTGCATTGGTTTCTTAACCCTCAAATTTTATATATACACTGCCAGCAGCACTTTAGGATTAGTGTATTTGTATTGCACAATGGAAACTGTAGCTGGACTAAACTCACTGCTGTGTTAGAGAATGAAATAAATTTCTAGCTTACATCTGTCAGTCAAATGAATCAGGAATCTGAGTCAGAAAAAACAACACTCAGAAATTCAAATCACAGACTTTCAAGCAGATAGTTATCTACTCTGTTACAAGAAGATTCGTTTCTGCAATAAAACAAATATTAAAAAACATACAGCAAAGCGTACCCTGCTTTTTCATTTGCAGACCCTCCATCCACGCCAATAGGAACAGACTTTCCATCGGTAGGACTTGACTCTGAAGCTTGGTCAGCATGAGCGACTGGTTTCCCTGGGTCACCGATCTACTGAAGTGCCCATCTCTACCCGAAGGGCACAGCACAGCCACATCCAGCTGTTCACCCTTGGTAGCATTGCTAGCATGTGAATTACAGATACTCTGCAACTTAGTGGTCTCCAGGACAAGTGAAACCATACATCTGCACAGCCTACAGAGGGACTGAGACCTGGAGCTCCAGAAAATCTCCACAGTACAGGCAATTCTTCTGTAAGAAAACCATGTAACCTGAGGCATTGCAAAGGGGAGGAGAGCGAGGAGGTAAAGGCGTTCCTCCGAGCATGTCCGTCACTGAGGGCTCAGAGCATTAACCTGGATGGTGAGAAGGTTTTCTACCCTACGATGTTATGGCTCACAAGGTTGGAACAACACAAAGCGAACACAAATCAAATTATTTATTAGAGGAATGATAGTGATTATTATGACGCACTTTACAAGTACACAGCTTGTAAAAATTTATTAACATGATGTTATGTGAAGTTAAGATAACAAGCAGCATTGAATTACACCTTGATATAATGAACTCATAAATATTGCCTGAGCCCTGCTTAACTCATAGTCTCTGAGCACCCTGGTTATTTAACAAGGCTCAGAATCCCTTCTACAAATTTTTAAAAAGTCGGAAAGACAAGATTAGAAAAAGGAGAAAGGAGGGAATTCTGCTCAAAAATACTTTCATTAAAGAGCAACAGTGATATTAGTGACAATAAGAAACAATATATTGATAGCTGTATTAGACCTTTTCAATCTAATTTTCTGTCAGTACCAACTAATAACAACCAAAGACAGCAAAACACCTTAATTTCATCCAAATTGTACTGAACCAAATTAGTACGTTACAGTCTGCATGAGACTTCCTGGATGCTGAGTAACAAACTCAAAGAAATAATGCACTGAGAAAAGACAGATGTATTTACTGCAGTGGCTCAAGGTACGATTCACAAACTAATGGCATGACATTATAAAGAAAATGAACACTAAATTGGAAAAAAAAAGTGTAGCAAGTTATTCTTCAACTATACATGGAATCTGATTTTAGTTACACTCAAATGGTTTTTTTTGCTTTACATTGTGTTATCAATGATATTGGAGAGTTAGAAAGTCAAGTCAGATGGATTTTTCTTATATTCTTACCATGACCTTTCAGTGTTCATTATGCTTAGATGATGTATGAAATTCAAATCAACATTTCCCCAAAAGGGCCTGTGTTTGCCGAATGTGCCATGATTTGTTTGCTGATTACCACCGTGTGTTTCTGCTGTGTGTTTCATACTTCTTGCTTTAAAAAACAATGGCAACCAGAAGTTATCTCTTTCCTAATAGTTATTACAAACACAGCTTTTACCACTGCAAATTGCAAAAATATTCTCAGAAACCCTGGTGTCCTGTTAAAACGTCATGCAAAGGACCCAAGCTTGTAAGTTTTCAGTTCCCCAAGTACATCATACAGGTGGATAGAGTTAGAATATCTGGTACATTTCCATACTTATTTTAACTTACTTGTACGGTCTTTTGTCTCAGGAACTAGGCTGAAGATTCTACAAAGATCATTTTCAGTTAATCTAAAATCCAACCTGATTATGTTTCAGATAGTACTGCAGAAGCAGGTATTACATCTTTATAAAGAAGACAAAAATCAGCAATACTGTTTTCCTGGTAAAACTATACTCTTCAGATACAAAGAATTTATCTTAAGCTCTATCACGAAATAACATATTTAGCCTTGCTTGTATGCAGTTGGTTCTGTGACCACCTTTAGTTACACTGCCTTAGAAACAGGCCACTGATTGGGGCTATCCCATGTGTGTGCAGTAGGCACCAAAACACCTCATGCTGATTCACCTAGGGTTTGTGTGGGTCATTTTAGGATAGTGCTGACATATGGTGAACAACCTAATAGGAAATTAGAGCTGCAAAACCGATAGTACCTCCTCCCAGATGTGGCTGGAACAGATTTCTTCTTGACTTTCCCCCTTGTTTGTCCTCTCCATGGATTTTTGACTGTACTCTTCTTGCTTTATGCTTGATTTACAGCTTTTAAATGGAAGAAATAATGGGAATGCTAACCTGGCTTCCAGCTCAAGTGTCTCTACCCTCCATCTACAAAGATCTTCTACAGAAATCCTGGCATTTGTTCCTGGCTGACTTGAGTTTCCACACTCGGCTGCGGGCACACACTGTAATGAGGCTTCACCTCCGTACTTAACTCATTACACAGGCAAAATGCTTTACTCCTATGGAAGGCACACCAGTCTAATAGGAAGCTCATTTCCATGCATTAATTATTCTCTAACAGGGAAAAAGACAGAAAGCTGGCCAAAAATGTGAATGATTGAGTGTGTCAGTATTTATGTTCTATGTCAAAGCCACTGCCTTTCCTCCCATTTTTACTAGATTACATTGTTCCATTAAAAAATCTTTTAAAATTTAATATTATTCATTACCTTTGATGATCTATAGAACCAGAATCAGGCCAGACCATATATAATTGCACATCTATACTAATGAAGAATTCAACGGATCAGAGAAAGGCCTGGATAATCAGTCACTGATTCATGCTTTAATTTCATTCTTAATGAGAGAAATCTTTCCACAGATGAACTTTGTCACAATAAATTCAATCTCTACTGCCAAACTCCCAAACCACTGGCTTTTTGTGGACCCAGATAAGCTGCAGGACCGTAACTACATATCCTCACTCTGGGACATCTACTGGGACTGCAGTTTTGCAACATCACTCATTATCTTCCCAAGAACCTCCTGAAAATAAAAGCAAAAATGGAGAACAGGCACAGCCTATCATTGCTACATTTGTAAAACACTTTCAAGTGCTTTAAATTCTATTGGTGTTTTATGCAAAGCACAACCTACATTTCCAGTATTTTGCAAGCTGTGATGGTTGCTCTGAGGATATACTTAATCTGATGAAAATCAGTTTGACAGATGTTGTTTTGAAGATGCAGCATTCCTTTGTCTAGGCATCAGTAAACAAGAAAGCAAAAAAACCCCATTATTTCTTTCTGACAAAAACTGATTTTGTTTATACATATATGTGCTTTACAGCTATTTAATGCACACGTTTATTTAAAGTTAATTAATAGCCACAGCTGATACTGTGTAAGGAACAAAACAGCATGTTTGCCAAGACTGGTTAGTGTTTGTGTCAATACTTTCACAGCAAATCCTTATTTTATTGCAACATATGGACAAAAAGAACACATCTGTTAAGATCTGAGCATTCAGAGAACTTACCCTGATTTTACATGTGCAATGCTGCACCTGGCTAACATCAGATTCTCTACTGGATTCATTTATCCTGACTGTATTCAAATAAAATAAAGACTTTGATTGTTTCATAATACTTAGCTTAAACAAGACCTTTATCTGACATGGCAAGTAAATCATAAAGAAGATGAAATATTTTGAAAGATCATTAACTAGATGAAATAAAGCATTAATAATACAAAAATCTTATTCCTTCACCTTAGAGGGATTAGTTGAACAGACATACTGTAAAGATAAATACAGGGGCATTGGAATTACTGCGAAATCTCCTACAGGCCACAGAACATACATAGGGCACACGAGTATTTATTAACTCCATTAAAACAGAGAAATTGAATAAATTAGTTTTCTAATTTGACAGGGAATTTTATAGTTAACTGTCTCTATCTCTAAATGCAGTGAATGTGCACACACACATGCAGAGGCTGTGCATTTATACATACAAAGCTTACACAGATTCACTGCTGTTTCAGAGTGGTCCCAAATACAGAACAAAGCGGAGCACATTCCCACAGCCATGGGGGGATGAAAACCTGCAGCCACTCTGCCGACTGTAGCACCTACATTGCCTACTGCACCATTACCTGATGGGATAGATCGTATCTGATGTTGGTTTTCAGCAGTAGTTGGAATAGCAGATCCAGTCTGGAGGAAGGACTATGAGCATTGCTCACAGTGCAATCCAGAACAAAAGGCTACGTTTAGAGTTGACAAACCAGGCAACAAACCCGTGCATATGCATAGTTCCTTTCCACATGAACTATAAGAGCTCCTGAAATGGGAAATGGGTCTTACTGCAGCCAGACAGTGTAGAAGGCAAATGAGCCAACGTACACTGGTGATCAGAAAAATCACAATAACATGCCAGGACAAATAATGAATTAGAAAACGCGATGAGGTATACTTCACAGTATACCTCAGTCAAAACACTTGAGGCCAGGAACATTCTAAGTGAAGAACTAGAGCAGAAATAAAGACAGAAAAAATAGCTGAGAGCATGGAGAACCTTCTACATAAGGAGAGAGCTACGAACTATTTGCATACAGTATACAAAGGAGTGGATAACTGCTCTCATTTACCTTCTTTACCATATAAGTAGAGAGTGGCACTTGTAGAAGACATACATTTAAAATCAGTAGTAGCATATACCTTTAAAATACCATAGAGTTAAGTGCAGAACCTCCTGCAAATCAATACCAAATTTCCACCAGGCACGAATACCAAAATTTCCATTATGTCCACACTGAAAACAGGTTAACCTACTTTAAAAAGGACAGAACTGTACAGATGCAAGGCTTTTGTTAGGCTAGAAGATTTTTTTGTCAAAGTAGGTTAAAAAAAGGTAAATAATTAAAACTGCATTAAGCTAATCTTCTAAATCTGAATGATTCATATTTATCTCATGGGCATTAATGACATGTTTTATCCCTGGTGATCAGCTTTTGCTGTTTCAAGTAAGCCTAGCAAACAGACATATGGAATATATAAATAATAGCATGATGAGTTTTTCCAAGACTTCACTGGAGTTACAAACTCTGGAGTTTGTAACTTGGTGTTTCCTTGTTTTAGTCAAATCACTGAGTGGTATGTACTGCGACTTGTAGTTGGCCTCTAGCTGTGGAAAGCAAATGAGAAATTCCCATGACAGCCATGAAGGAGAAATTCTTGCAAACCAAAGAGATACCAATGCAGAACCTGGAGCTGTGCCCAACTCCCTGATCCACAAGCAAAGGCAGCACACAGACAGCACACCTCTCGCCCATTCAGCACCCCAAAACAGCAGGCATTTCAAAAATGAGCACAACCTTCCACTCAGCAGCTTGCCCTTTATTTCCCTGCTCATTTCCAAATAAACATCATTCACTTTTCTTACCATTTTCTCAGGCAAGCAAAATGAAAACCATACATGAAATAGTGTGATCTGCAGTTACTCAATGATCCCCCAACTGTCCCCTAATGAGAGCAAGTTCTGTGGTTTTATACCTTGTCCTGGCACAAACAGAAAGTTTCCCAAGTATTCCAAACAGATTTTCATCTTCAGACTTTAATCCTGCCCTTCTATTAGTGGAATTAAAAGTTTTGTGGCCAGTTGTTCAAACCACCCAATTTAATCTCCAAGGTTGTTTGGGAGTTCATATTTTCTCATTATGAAACATGAAAGTTAACTAGACTTAGTTTCAGTCTAATGCCTCTTTAAAGATGTCCAGATACTTCTTTATGGGGGTGCCTATTTGAATTTACATAGTTGCTTTTGATTTTGGCATTGTCTGCAAAAATGAATTTCAAGACTATTAAAACCACACTGAGATGATTAAAAACACATTTCTCAGCAAGAGAATAAAACTAACAAGCACACTGCTCATCAGCTTGCCTGAAATACTTTCCCATTGGTTGTAATTGGTTTAGGTTATTAATTTTCTGGACAGAAAAGTAATAATTAGTCTGACTGACTACCAGAGGGAAATATTTTAGCTGATTGCATGGGGACATACAGTATCTGATATTCTATGATAATTTATCCTGTTGAGGTCATTTATTTATCTGCCAGCGGCTTTCCGATCTTTAAGATCATCCACAGGATGGCACTGTTGAACCTCTGAGTCTCATGTGTACAGTGAGTAGGGAACAACCTCAAAGGAATCCAGATGCTGCAGCAAATACTATACAAGTAAAAAGCGTTACTTCCCCTTGATGTCAAATCTTGATAAAATGCAATACATATACACACACAGAAAATTCATACACATACCTATAGATGCTACTTTTGGAAAACAATTTTCTTGTCCCCATGTACTAGGCTGTGCCCTGATACACCCCCTTAAATAGTTTCCACTAAATTGTTCCTCTTCCTATGCAGACAAAATTAATGGAAGTGTAGAACAAGAACTCAATGCCGTATAAGAAAATTTCAATTACTATTTGTTTTGCTATTCACATATAAGCAAATTGGGTGTCCCAATCTTTTAATGAGGTGGTAAATCACTGGCCATTACATTTAATAGCAACCGATTGACATTCACTGTTCTTACATTCAACCTATGTTCTTACTATCAACCCACTGCAGCATATGGCCTGATTAATCTCACCAGCCTCCCATTCATCTTTGGTTTTAGTGCATGTATTAGCCATAAAAGAAAATTATTTAAGAAAGATATTCACCATCTCTTATCTACATTGTTGCACACGATAGTGCTATCAGAGAATAAATTTCTCTTTCACGTCTTCTTCTGATCACAAAATGAAGATTTAAGTATTTCACCTTTTCTATAGACTCAAAGGATTTAGAAATAGTCTGCAGTTCTCCAACTGCTGGTTGATTTATTGAGGTTCAACCCTGTTATTGCAGTAGCTACAGTAGCTCTTAGTGAACACCAATGACAAACTTCTCACAGGCAGTGAGTGCAGCATTAGCCTACTTAATAATCGGTAAGCACTTAACTGTAGAAAAAGATAGAGGTATGAAAACTGACATAAAGCAAGTAGTGCTTAAATGGTGACACTATTCAAAGGAAACTCTAAACTAAGGAATGAAGTAGACTATAAGAACTTGCAAAGACCATGGCACAAGGGGAGACAAATGAGCCAGTTGTGGCACTGCTGTAGCTCCTCCATTTCCCAGCACATGAAAGATGGCATGGAACTGGAAAAACAGCACGTCACTGTACTAGGATGTCAGCACAGTGAGCAAAACACAAGAAGGTAGAAACTAATGAGAAGGTGAAAATCTTCTCACTCCTGCCCAGGTGAATCTGTGTTTGTCTCAGACACACAGCAGTGGCCTGGAATTTTCCAGCCTTTCCTGTTAAGAGTTCATAACGTGAATCTTGCTTTCCAACATTTCACGGTATTAATCTTTCAGCAGATGTGCACCTTTCACTCTCCCACTGCTTTGAGCATTGCAACATCATTTGTTATGACCCCAAATGGCACTGCAGACACAAAGTCTAATGTGCATACACGTGTCCACACATGCATAAATACTACACCATTTTCCACAAAGACACAATTGTTGTGAAGAGCCTTCTCAACTCAGATTTACACTGTGCATTCTGCATAGTTTCAATTCTGCAATTGCAAATGGCTTTGCCCAAAGCATAACAGACCATGATGAAGTTCTCCCCCATTTCAACAGGCCACTCCTGGGAAAGCTCTGAGCACAATAAAGGGTGTTGTGGAAGGTCATGAAGATGCTCTGGTCATATCAGATCCCATGCTGAAGATTGTGTGAGCTGGCTGTTATTGGCCAGGAACTTGCTTTAGTTACAACCCTGCTGAAGTTATTGACACAATTCTCCCTATTCTCCAGTGGCAAGTGGAGGCATAAATGTTGTCATAGGAATAAGAGACCAGTAAACCCTGGAACCTGGAATTCCTCTTAATTCAGACATAGAAAACAGAGAAAATAATTTTTAAGTATGCAGTCCTACATTCAGAGCTCATAAAGGAGCAACAGAAGATAAAATTAAAAAAAATGCTTTTAACCCAAACAATTTACTTTCAATAGCAAAAAAACCCCTAGTCCCTAGTACACCTAGCCCAGATAGGTTTTTAATGCAACATAAGACAAAGAACAAAGTTCTCTCAAAGAGACTCAGACACAGGTGTGTCTTTGTTTAAATGAACTTGGAGAAATATAATTTCTCCACATAGAAACTGACCTCCCTTGACCTGAGAGGAAGCAACCACTTCATTCCTCTACTACCATTACTACACCTGTGCTGAGATGTGGTGGTTGGAAAGGCAGTACCTTCATTTTCCATCTCTAAACATCCAGTCACCTGAACACAATCAGAACAGGCTATTTCTTCTGTCCATACTTACCTTAAGAGTTTAATCTAGAAGGCCAATATCAGATATAACTACAATCATCTGCAAAACTTTCACTGTCAATGGGTCTGGAACTTGGTACCATGCAAATATAGAGAAAATGACCTTGAGGAGATCAACAGCAATGGGATTCAAAGAATTATAATCTGAAGGATGTCAAGAGGATTTCTTAGATGGTAAGTTTTCACTCAGTGTGAAATAAATGTCTGTCTCTGTAAGTGATAATAGAAGCCATGACAATGCAAATGGGTAACAGATCAATGTGCTGTTAAATCTGAATATAGTCCTAAAGTAGTTCCCATTCACTTCAACGGGACACAGAAATCTTAAAGCGACTACAAACTCCTGAATGTCAATACCACTAATGATTTTTCTGTTAATCTAACAAGAATGACTACTAATTTTCTAGTTCAATCTGTTAGATCTGTCACGTCCTGGTGTTCCATTTGTTCGAATGCCTTTTAATTGCCTTAATAACGGTGAAAGCAGTTCACTTCCTTAGAGAAGTACTATAGCACCTGCAGGATGGCAGCTGACCACCTGGCAACATTACCTTCTACCATACAGAGCACAGTTAGATTGCATTTTTTCTGTTTGTGATGCACACATAGCTTTGCTTCTTCACTTTGCTTCTACAGGACAAACAGATTCCTCTCTGAGAAATAAAAATAAAATAAGCATGCACAGTCTCAGCTGAGTTTACATTTACTAAATAGCAGAGGTACTGTTGGTACTTTACACTGGTAGTTTGTACTAGTATTTTATACAACCCATTTCCATACGCAGCAGAACAGGAAAAAAAGATGCACTAAAATGACTCATTTTATTTCACCCTCTACCTGGTGGGACAGTTCTGGATGGAGTACTGTCTGAAGTGGTGTTTCTGTAGTTCTAGCTGAAGGGTGTCCTCAGCAAGAACACAATTCTTCCAAAACAACTGCTTGGGAGTAGTACTTCTGGCCACTGTCTGGATGTTACAACAAAGGAGGTGATTTAAGAAATCAGTAGCCCACTCACCCTTGAAAAGCTTACCTATCTATAAGTATCAACTTAGGTTAGATTAGCAAAAATAACTTTTTCTAAAGAGTCCTTGATTCATCTGTATGTTTCAAAAACCTATTTCTGTCATCTTGTGTATATTTGGACCTAAAAACCTAAAAATTTTAATTAATGTTTTTTTATTTATTAATTAAGCAGGATACACCCATTGTAGGAGGCCATTAACACGCAAATGGAGAGATCTCTCCTGATTCAGAAGATAATTTTTACTCTATGTAGTTCAGTGGAGTCCCAGTGTGAAGATTAATGAAAACAAACAACACCACAATCAGATTTTCAAACAATTAAAAAGTGAAAATAGCAATCATCACAATTACTACACCTTCTATCACATACACAACCAGGTGTACAGCTTGTAAACGCTACATTAACATACCTTTTCATAATGTGGTGTGACTTACTCATAGCTTAATTATTTTCAAATTTTCACATTTTGAAGAAATATTTTGTCATTATGAGACATTTCCACTATGAAAGTGCAGTTTCCATTATTTATCTCTTGGTTCCATTTTCTTATTTCCCATCCTGCCATTAAGGCTCCTCAAGCTGCTGGGACATAGAGCTAAACATCTGTGTAATGCTTACTATTTTAAGAGTTCAGTATAAAAAAATATCCCTGTTTAGTTCTCATTACAAAAGCAAGAGGTTAGAGGGAGCTCAAGATCTTCAGGAGTAAGAACCAGAGGAAGTTTTTTAATGGTACTTTTTGGCAGAGGGTCCAGGGGAGGTAAGGATGCTGTTCTTCTCTCCATGCTCTCCATCTCTAGCTACCTCTAACAGCCTTTAAGCCCACAAGGGCTAGTTCCCAAACCAATACTTTTTTTGGTTGTTTTTAATAACACCACATTAACTGTGCAACAATGGCAAGTTAATCATCAAACTGCTTATTTTCTAAGAAGTGATGACTTTGGATAACATATTTCCAAAGTCGATGTTTTCCTGAGAAAACATATCTGTAACTTACAGTACAATCACTTCACATATAAATAGAGAAGATCAGGAATTTGGAACTTGTAGTAGCTAAATTTTGCTGCAGGTTGGAGTGCATGATGATGCATTGTCTGATTCAGCTGAACTCTTCTGAATTCACATGATCTTAGACACAGCTGAAAACCTCTGCAACAAGAAGTCTTAAAAATACTTTAGAGGAACTGTAACAATTTGGATCTTAACTGTCTTCCTTTTTTTAATCAAAGAAAATTAAAGATACACTGTCCTGAGATTGCTAAATCAAAGAATATCAAGAAAGGATTCAAATGGTTATCCTGCTCACATCAGAAAAACATACCATGAAAGTGTGTGAACAGTAAGAGACAAAGACAGTAGAAATCATACTGACAGAAATGCATGTATCTGAAAAGGATCTCAGACTCAATTAAGGCTCTAACCAAGTTTTCATTTAACTGAAAATGAGAGATATTATTTGAATTTTTAATTGAGAGAAAACTGCAAAATGTAAAACAGCAAAGGTCAAGGGAATACAGCAAAGCTAAAAGTAACAATTATGTATTTTGGAAAACGGTATCTATCTGTGGTCACTTCTCAGTGTCATAGCGATTCCCAGAGCACCTATTGTGGTAGGTGCAAGTAAGTGGTAAGGCTACAATTCAGGCTGTTCCCAGACACATAAAGCTGTGTTTCAATGAGTATGAAGTATCTAAAGGGGGCTGAAAAAATGCCACTCACTACAGGTTTTTGGTCACAACCAGACAGTTCTGCTTAAAAACTCAAAATAAGAACACAAGAAGCCAAATTAATGTCTGATACATTTACTGCTTGTACTTCTATCACTTGCAATCCTCCTTTCACGTTATTTCCTGATATCATATTTTATAAACTGGTATGTGTAAATTTTTGACCAACAACCACTTTGCACACTTTTTTCATTTCAAATACCTAACCATTAATTCTGAATTTATCAGCAGCGGGGAAAAAAAGCAAAAGGAGCAGGTGTAAAGAGAACATCATTAATTTATCAAAAGGTCAAATAATTTTCCAATTTTCATCCTCTATATTTATGGCAAAACTTCGTATTAACCAATGTGGCATTCCTATTATTAACCTGCGCTGTCAAGAGAGAAGACAGACCTCTTGTGTATACTTGCTCTGAGTACTCACTGCTATGACATTAAAATTGACAGAAGGGTATTGGGCTCCTGTCATATGTATTTAAAATCTTCATGCAGAAGAAGCCCATGGAGACATAACCTAGGCCCCCAGATGACAGCAATGCTATTGCTGCTACATAATGGCCAGCTGCAAACTGAAGTTTAATTTCATTTTTGCCTATCAGATGGACCCCTTCTAGCTATTTCCAGTTATAAAGAAATTTCCATGAATTTTACAGCAGCAATCCCCATTCATAACTGCAACACATCAAAAGAAGTAAAAAAGTGTACAGGAGCTTTAAGCGAGAAATGCAAGTTTTGTAGTGAAGCTCTGCTGTGGAGAACAGTAGCACCTCCTGGCGTAACAGAGAGGATAATAGAACACTCCACAGCTCAGAAAAAACACGGTGCAATCATGCTACTTGATCTGTGAGTGGAAGTAAGAAGAGAAGGGCCCACTCCTTCCAAGGACAGTTCAAGACTTTTGTGAGTATTGGGCAAAAGTACAGGGGGAGGGGGATGTGGAATCTGAAAGGAGAGGAAAAGGAAAGGGCAAGGGAAAAAAGGAAGGAAAAATGGGCATCCTCTCCTTTGGCAGTACTGTTGATAAAGCATCAGGAAAAATTTCCCAAAACACATTCAGTGTGTGAGCTCCTGTGACAGGCCCAGATAACAGGGCAGAAGAGATACCCAGGGACATGCTTCATGTTACAAGAACGAGCTATCTTGTTTTGTAGACAACAGTAACACTAGAGAAAGCACATGAAAAGACAATGCAAAGATGCCATTGATTTGCCTATGAAGTGCTTTGATGTCAATTCCGCAGGATATCAGTAGCAGGCATTTTGCCATGGGCTTACTGCCTCACACAGACAAAGAGCTCGGCTATGACCTTGCTAAGCATGCAAAGGGAGAAAACACTGGTGCACAAATATTCTCTCTTCTCCCCCTTTTCTGTGTGGGTGGACTAATTACAGTCACATGTATGCAACTGCCCCCTCCCCCCTTTTTCTGATGCCACATGGAAAAATGATTCAAGTGTTTTGTAGCCTATGCAGGGAAAAGGAGCACTCTCGTTTTTCTGAAAGATCATCAAAAGACAGATCTGCAACTCCTGGGAAAAGCACTGATAAGCTATTAGCAGTAATCGACCACCAGGCATCTATGGATGAGTTTTGGTATCTCTGCTATTTCCAGAAGCCTAGTTTCCATACAGTCCACTGGAGACCTCAATCTTCTATGAATCACAAGGTTATGATTTGAGCATTTGAAATAGCAAGCCCACAACCATCCACAGCACAAGAAAAATGCATGAGAAATTGCCCATTTTCTGTATCTGTCTGTGCTGGTATGACACAACCACAACGTGTGACAAAAAGCATATACCCAGCATTGTGTCAAAGGGAGAGCTATGATCATTCATGGAAGTAGTAGAAGTCATGCTGATTTTAGTCTGCATTGGTTTTGCAGAGCTTCAAGTAACAGTGGGGTGTTAAATGGAAACACTCCAGAAAACACAAGCTAAGCCAATTCATTATTATGAAAGCCCACCCTGAAGTAATTCCTGTCTGTCTCTCTCTAGGTCTCACAGACTGGCAAGCAGCCTCTTGTAACTTTCTCATCCACCACTCAACGTTCAGAAAGTCTCATTTTTATTTCACCAAATGTTATCTCTGTCACTCTTGGCATATGAAGTAATTTTATCAGCTGTTACCATTTCTTTTAGGTATGGTAATCTTGAGGAACAAATTAAATAAAAACCTAAATCAAACTGACAGGTGTGACTCCAGTAGTGGTTTTTTAATGGAAATGCATATTTAGAACTTCAGGAAGGCTTGTAATTATTTCAGGTAGGTCATGTTTCAGATCAGATCAAAATATTAACATACCACTGGGAAGGTGTAATTTGGTGGTGGTTGTGTCCTTGGAAAATCTAAGGAAATCCATTCAGTATCTCAACTATTCTGCACATAATGCAACAGTTTGAAAAACAGTTTGTAAACTTGAACTCTGGGTATTTTCATTTACATATCCTGCTGTGATTTCCAAAGGGGTTAGGCATCAATAATTTCTACTGATTTAAACAGGAATACTGTACCACAAAAACTGGGTGCAGATTATCAAATAGGGGACCTGCACTTCAGAAGCCATTTCTGAATTTTCAGTAACGTGCGACTTGGCCTGCAGCATCACTGTCACAGAAGGATGACAAAAGGGAAATATCTGATATAATGCTTGGGAAAAACTTGAAAATAATTTGAGAACAAATGAACACATAAACAGGATAGAACAAAAGAGGCAATTGTTCACCATCTTACCCATGCTTTTTTTCTCTCTAAACAAGTTGGTTTTGATTATAAAGAAATACACAAAAAAACCCACTTTTGCACAAAAGTATTGTGCAAAACATGGGCTTGGATAGCCCAGAAGATCATAGGCCAGGCAATGCAAGCAGAGGCCAACTCTGCTTGCTAATGTTGCTAATGTGACCTTGTCCCCTGGACCCGCACATCAGTATCTTCCCTTGTGGTTTACCTGACTGCAGCTTAGGTCTTTGGTAGCAGTGCCCATAAACAGATGCCAGGCCACAGATAACACTCTCATCACTGCATTGATGCAATAGGTCAGTGCTCAGGGCAGGCTGTCTCTCCCAAGGTTCAACTGCCCACGGCAGTTGTTTCACTCCGAAGATCACCGGCTTTTTCTTCCTTCACGGAGCATGCCATTGCATGTATTTATTGGTTTTGTGCTCATCTGACACTGGCAGTTTGTTGATCAGAACTCTGGTCAGACAGTTTGGATCAGTACAGTTATAGAGATAACCAAGAGCTGGTTACATGATGTCCCACCAGCCCAATTTATAGCATGTGCAGGATGCCTGCATAAGGTCACACTAAAAAGGCTAGATGGCTCTCCTGGATCATCCAGTCTCTAGTATGTGCTGCTTGGGTGGCTCCTCCTGGACACTGGCAAAAAGGACAAGTGCTTCCCTCTAAGAGCCCTCTTACTAAAAGTCTGCCACTACACTTCAGATTGATTTTAAATTCCTGTCTTGGATTATGCCACTTCTTCAATCCAAGTCTCTTAAGTCAGCTCAGAGTATTGGAAACACTCATTCCTAACACTGTCTGGACATACTATCTACAAATTCATAAAACATAACAGCCTTAAATGATTTCAGAACTAAAAGAGCCAAGTCCAGAAGATAAACAACACTGTAAAAACTACTAAAATTACAGAGGTCTTATTACAGAGCAGTCCACCACAGAATCACAGAAGGGTTGAGGTTGGCAGGGACCTCTGCAGATCATCTAGTCCAAGACCCTGTTCAACCTCAGCTGCCTAGAACAGGCTACTCAGGACAACATCCAGGTAGCTTTTTAATATCTCCAGGGATCAAGACTCCACAACCTCTCTGGGAAATCTGTGCCAGCACCCAGTCACTCTCACTGGAAACACTTTTTTTTAATTGATGTTCACAGGGAACCTCCTATATTTCAGTTTGTGCCCATTGTCTCTGGTCCTGTCACTAGGCACCACCAAAAACTGCATGACTCCCTCTTCTTTGCACCCTCTTTTCAGGTATTTACACATACTGAAAAGCCCTCCCTGAGCCTTCAGGCTGAACAGTCCCAGCTCTTCCCAGCTTTCTGCATAGCAGTGGTGTTCTGGTTTCTTCAGCATTTTTGTGGCCCTTCACTGAGTTGACTCTGACCAGTAACTCCAACTCTCTCTTGTACCAAGGAGCCCAGAACGGGACACAATCCTTTGGCACATCAGCCCCTCTTTCCAGTTTTGTGCCATATGAAAACTTGCTGTGGGCATCAGTCTGCCCCATCACCCGAACCATTAATGAAGATGTTGAACAAGATTGAACCAGATCCAGCACTGACCCCAGGGTACACTCCTAATTACTGGCCTCTGACTAGACTTTCTTCCACAGATAACTGCTCTCTGGGCCTGGATATTCAGCCAGGTTTCAACATTGTGACCTTGCTGTCTGTTCATCCAGCCCATACTTCATCATATTCACTCTATAAAGATCTTAGGGAAAACAGCACTGAAAGCCTTGCTGACGTCTAGGTAGACAATATCTAAGGCTCTCCCCTTGTCTATCAAGCTAGTATATTTATTGCAGAAATTTACTGACTTTGTCAAGCATGACTTCCCTTTGGTGAATCCATGGAAAATTTTCTATCACTTCTGTGTCCTTCTAGTGCCTGCAAACGGTTTCCAGGATTAGCTGCTCAATCACCTTCTCAGGAACTGACCAGCTTGTAGTTTTCTGTCTCCTTCTGACTGCCTTTTCTGAAGTGCTTATAAACATTGGGAATTTTCTTATTATTATTCCAAGAGTTTCTGCTAGGTGCTTCAAGAAAACAGAAAAGCTATTGGAAGAGTGGGACTGAAATGTCAAAATTATGAATAAGATATTTTATTCTTCAAAAGATTTTATTTTTATCTTTTAACTTAGCTGAATATCTTGTGACAAATATAGTTCCATATAAAGCATTCAAAACTTTTTGAGACAGATTATGCAGTGATTATGCTGAAATAAATACAAAAGCTAATTACAGAACTATGAACTCATGAGGTGATGAAGATATCCACATTTACATTTTATGGTTTAGAATTAACTATACGCATGTACATTCCACTACAAAAAACAGCAGAATAGCAAATTTCAGCAGTATTACATTTTTATGATCTTAATAGTTATTATCTACAAAAATAGTTTTTATATAGTGCTATTGCACAGTAGAATTCGATTTCCTCCTTCCTTGCATTTATGAAGTCAACTTCTGTATAAAACAATTCAACCATTCTAATATAATCATCTAACAGATGAGAGACTTCTGGGGTATGGAAACTCCAAACCTATTTGAAGTAAGTGGTACATGTAACACAAAAAAGGTACTGTATCACTGATGTAAAGTCTAGACAAATCTTGAGCACCTAAAATGTCTGGGGAAGATTAATCTAAAATTCCTGGAAGGCAAACAAACTGGAAAGCAATGGGCCTCTACAGTCAGCACTGTTTATCTTCACAGAAACTGTGTGGATTAAGAGACATTAAAAACTTAACAGAAGACCAGTGAACTTGTGACACAGCAGCATCTTAGGCAAATCCTATGAAAATTAACTTGTAAACAGGTTTCCCCCCCATTAGCCTTTTCACCCTAAAATAAAGCTGTCCAAAGGTTGGCTGGTTTCTGTTTAATCCTGTTTTGTGGGCAACCAGGAACGTGATAGAGAAAGTAAACTCTGTCAAGTTACCACACTAAATTACAAATACACTTTAAAAATCCAGTTCTGAGAGCAGAGAATAGGGAACCACTGATAAAAGTGACATCACAAAAATAATTCTACAACTGCAATAAATAAACAATGGCAAACAAATTAAATTAGGGTCTAGGAACTGCCTGTTTATAGGCTGGTCAAAGGAACCTGCAACATCCCCTTAAAAAGGAATACATAATACTCTTCACATTAAAGTTTGCTTTGGAGGAGATAATTTCCACTGCCAGGAAGAAATGTACATTTCATGAATAAGGCCAACATCAAAACTTTAAATCACAAGTTTCTCTTACTCTAAGATACAGGGCCAACCTTCTTCTATTGAAAACACAAAGCTTTGAACTAAAATTTCTGTTCATTTACACATATTCTGTCTATTTACAACAACACAGATATTTAGACCTTAGGCTTTCTACCATTCTGTGTGCTCAGGTCTATTAAACCAGTTTAAAAAAACAATCCAATGCAGAGCTGGACAGCTATTCCTATTCCATACTTTGGCAGCATTAGCTCATGCATTACAGATGACATTAACTATGAGAGCTTCATCCAGGGTAACGTCTGTCTTGATGAGAACGAACCCCTTTTATCCATGGCAAGAGATGTTAAACTGTTTGGTTGAAATAGACAGATGATAATCTTACGTGGCCTATATTACTATCCTCTGAATTTCAAAAGATCCAGTAAAATTACCTCTGTTTCTCCCAGTTACCTTAAAATCAGCAGACTGAGTAGCTAAGGGTTGTTTTCTGGGATCAACTGGTTCTTGCAATTCAGCTAAGGGAAGATATATGCAAATAACAAAGATCTTGAAGAGATGTACAGCAGAAATCGTGGGGTGGGACTCGCACAACATTACTTACTTGAACACATGTAGCTATATGTAAGCCAGACCACATTACCTCTTAACGGAGTAAAACTTCATCCTGATACGTCTTGAAATACTCATGTGTGACTGAGCAGAACCGGGACAGTTCCAACCAGGATTTGACTTCCTCCACAGAACAAGGCTGTCTAACCTCTGCAGGTAGAAGTACCTACCACAGAAAGTGCTGATCCTCTGGAAACCAGGGATGTAGTTTAACCCTTCCTTTCAATGAAAGATAAGCTGCTCTGCCGTACTGAGAGTGGAAACAAATTTAGATGCTGTGGCATTGCTACAGCTTATTGGAGAGTCTCACCTGTTGCTTCTCTGTCAAGAACATTCTCTTTAGCATTTGTGTGTGGCAAAAAAATGAGGTATTGAGGAGACAGCACTGCTCCCATGATGGCCTAAGGCAAGATGTGTAGGAATCTTCAGGTGCAAAACAGAAGACTGAATATTTCAAAGTCCACAAGAACTAAAGCTCATCTAAATTTCCAGCTATATTATGAGGTCTAATGAGATACACCATCTGTGCTTGCAGACAAAGCACTTGTGCTTGCAGGTATCTGGCTCTGCATGGCTAAGGCAAAGCAAACAAAGTTCACACTGCAGAAGATTTGTCAAAGCTTCATGGGCCAAATGAAACTGTTCTGCAATTTTGGCAGAGGGCAATATCCTCAAAAACAACACATAAGACACCAGCTATTCTTTATCATCATTGCTTCGATGTGTTGTTGTTATTAGACACTGTTACAAAGGAAAAATCCCTCGAGATCTGAGTGCAGAAAACATGAGCTTCACAGGCCAGCCAGGAGCAGATGAAAACAAAAAAGACAAGAGATTGGGATTTGTGAGAACGAGGTAAAGACACGAGGCTAAACTGGAGTGAAATCTGACTGAGTGATAACATTTTAAGATAGATGATGAGGCTAATGAAGAAATCAGACTAAGTTTTACAGCTAATACACCTAATTTCTCTCTTGTATTCCTGGTGAACAGCAAGCTGATTATGAGCAAGCAGTCTTCCCTGGCAGCATATAAAGCTGGCACCATTTTGTTCTTAAATTAACCCACTCTGCCAGTGCTTACTAGACCACATCTGGAATAATGCATCCAGTTCTGGGCCCCCAAAACATCAATAAAGTGGTGTGAACTCAGTGAGGACCATCAGGATGTGCAGGGTGTTGGACCACTTATCCTGTAAGGAAAGCCGTAGAGAACTAACTGGGTTTGCTCAAGCTGCAGGAACAAAGCCTTTAGGGAAACCTAACAGCAGCCTACCAGTGCCTACAAGGAGGTTACCCAGAAGACAGAGCCAGGCTCTGAACAGTGGTGCACGACTGCAGAATGAGCCAGCAGGGAGGTTCATATCAGTTGTGAGGAGAAACTTAACCATGAGAACATTGGAGCAGCAGAATAGGTTGCTTATAGGGATTGTGTAGCCTCCATCTTTGGCTCCATCAGGCTCTGGTTGAATAACACCTTACGTATTCATTCTTTTCTGACTTCACACTTATCCCTGCTTTGAGTCTACATGAGAGATCTCTCAAGGCCCTCTCCAACCTGAATTATCTTATGATCCAGAGTCTGGACTGTGTCCTTAAGATGCTGTCATTTGTAAGAAGCTTAGAACTTTAAAGCAGGCAATCTGCACCTGGCAATTTGTTCCTAATAGTGACCAATTGCAAACCTTTAGCAAAAGTGCTAATGACTAAATAATGTACACAGTGATCACTTCCCTGCTATTCATCTCATCAACAGCTCTTTACCTTCATCTGTTTCCATCCAACTTGGCAATCAACTAAGAAATTTCTGAAGTCTCATCACGGCTTTTGGTGTAAATGTACATCTTAAAACATTTTCAATTAACTTACGCTCCCATCTAGCATATACCCAGGCAGAAAACAAAATTGTGCTAATGGTATGTAAATTGTTTAAAATGGAAGAGGCTGAGAAAGCGGTAGAAGAGAGGGATGAGGGCATGCATGAACTGAATGTTACTTAATGGAATTTAGATAGTTCTACTCTTTTTGTTTGTCTCTAATAAACAGAGTTCACAAACTGCACTGAATGCTCAACTCATTTCTATATACGTTACCCTCTTAGAACCCTGTCTTTCTTCAGCAAACAGACCTCTGGTGATCAATGATGATTACACAAGAGGCCCCTTACTGTAACAGGTGCAAAGGGTTTAGCAAGCAACCTAGGGAATCCTCAAGAAAGAAAGTATCTAGGACTAAAGGAGTCTAGTAATTTCCCAGAGAATATGCCAAAGCTATACTTAGCAAATCACATAACCAAACTTTTCACAGATTATACATTTTTTCCCTTTGTTCTATAGTGTCTATATTGAGATTCTCAATTCAACAAAAGAAGGGTCAGTGAAAATAAAGGCAACAGGAATTACAGTTGGAACATACTAAGTGCTACATGCAAGCTAACTTTTCTAATATGAGTGCGTCTTAGGGTCAACTTGGCCAGCCACTTAACTGTACTCTCTGCACTTTAACATTAAACTCAGCTTCTGCATACCTTAAGAATGTTTTAAAAATAAACTGATGCTGAAAGCACCACTTAGAAGCACTTTCAAAAAGCCCATGAGGAAATTATTCAGGGACTGCTGTGAAAAAAGATTTTTAAAGTGTAATAAATAGGAACTAGAGCCACAGGAAATGCAATGGGGATTATAAAAAGTTGAGCAAGCAGCTGCTTAATGGCATAAATTTTGTGGAATAAAGCAAGTTCTGAAGAAAACTTGGAGAGTTGATCATGCAACTGAAGTCTGTCAATGAATATGTAGATGGGAACAGACTTCACCCCAAACCTTAGGTTTGGGGGGTTTAGTTTGTTTGAAGCCTTACTGTTACTTTAAGAGAACTTTTGCACTTATGGAGCTTCTGACTGGTATCATTTCAGCCTGATAGTCTAATAATTAAGAAAAGTTAAATCTAAAACAGTTGTTACTGAATTCTCAAGTCTGAAAGAACAGACAGGTTTTCTGCAGCTCCCACTGCTCTTGGAAGAAAATACCAAACCAAAGATCAATGAAGGTTAATTTGACTTCTGTTTTTTAAACTTAGCTTGACCTAGTAATATTATTTAGGCTATCTGAAATCTTTCTTGCAGCAGGGTTAGGAAAAAGGAGACAATTTTTTTCGCTCTTCTAAAGAGCCTTTTCTCAATGGGTGCAGGGTTGCACATAGCTCAGTAGATCGGATGAAATCTCCAAATTTGCTTTTAACAAATGAAGTTGGAAGATAGATTTCATCATACTAACATCACAGTGATGAAAATTTGTAGGTAATTATATTCACCAGAAGTATTAGTTAATTAAGCCAGAAGCATAAGTGATAGTAGCAATGAGCTATCATCCTCTGCGCTGGCTAGCACTTCATGAGGTAAAGACACTCTGCTAATACCTTGTATCTAGTTCCTGGCCACAAAGGAGCAGGAGCAGCAGCATTAGAAGCAAATACATACTTCTGCACTTCCTTCTACTTCTCAGATTTTATCCCTTCTACCATTCGACTTCAAATAATTGATTTTGATCTCCTCCTTCCTCTCCTTCTTTCTATCTAGGTCTTTATTAATTTCAGTAGGCCTATCACTCAGTTGTCTGCCCTATATAGCACCGTACAGGTCTCTCTCTCTCTCAGATAATCACCTTCCCATTATCTTTTCAGACAACTGCCATCTTTTCTTCCAAGAGCCTCCTTCTAATTCCTTGATCCTCCCTTCTTCGTCCTGGAAGGATATCAATCCCCTCAGGATCTTTAATTCTTCCCATTATTATCTAGCTCTGATAAATTACTGCTTGGAGACATTAGTCCCTGAATATTTCTACAGCAGGATCCTCTGCTGATTTACTTCTTGTTGCAGAATCAAAAATGAACTTCAGAAAACAGAATATTTCCCTGCTGCTGCTAACCAGTACCCCTCCAGAGATTGCAAAGAGGGAGTGAAAAAAAGCAATTCCTTAGGAAAGAAACAAATGCCAACACATATCTAAGAGTCAATGTAATTTGGAAGTTTTGCTAAAAATCTTGTTGTGCAGTTTTGGCCACTGTCACAAGGCAAGACCTGATAAATGTTATATCACTTCTTCTAAATAACTGCTGGAACAAAGAGAAGAAATTGATGGCAGCAGTAAAGACAGCTACCTATAAAGACAGCACTTAGTCCAGATTGGTGCCTGGAGTCCTACCTTCCTGACAAACCACTCCCTTTTTTATTTCAAAGGCACTCTCACAGCAGCATACAGTAAGCTGCTTTTAATTTCTTAGAGAACTGACTGCATTCTGTGACTACCCAAAAGGTAATGCCTAATTACACTAGTCTGAAGTGATAACAATAAAACTTTGATGATTCATGCAATTGGTTCCAAGTTTATCTATGCCAGTTGCCAAGCAGTTCTTTTCAGTCTTCACTTTGATCAGAGAAAGTGACCTTGCTGTCCTTTTAATGCCAGCTGTAAAATGAGCTCGCAATTAGTTCTTTAAAGTTCAAGTGATTCTAATGAAATCTCTTATGACCAAAAATGCAAATTAATTCTTTAGTTCTACATCTTGGTAGTTTAGGGAATTGAGATTGCTCTCTGTCCCAAATATGCTAGAGTAGGGAAAAAAACACTAGCAGAACCAAAACCATCAGGATAAACATACTAACATGTTGCCAGAGCTAGCAATATTTTTATGCCAGTGTTAATTAGCAAAGATTATGAAACAAGAGTACAACAGTTTTTAAAAGCATTTGATGAAAAAAGAGCACAAAAACTTGCGTTATTTCTACATAAGCAAAACTTATAGGCAGCTGTTACTAAAAACATGCATGTTTCAGCTCTTCCTTTCTCATTAAGTCAAACAACGGTTAGATAATAGAGCTGAAAACGATTTTTGGTACCAATGCATTTATCGCCTTTCCCAGCACATCAAGCTGTCAGACTAACAATTAGTTTCATTTCAAATTAAACCTGACAGGCAGTCCCTTGGTGAAAGAACACATGTTAATTTAACTAAAATGCATACCTCTTCTCTTTCAAAATACCTCTTCCATCAAGAACACAGCTTTTGAGATACTCTCTTCCTATCATTCCACAAATTCTTACTGCCAACACAGTGAACCTCTAACTTGCCGTCAAGTAGCAAACAAACTGAAATCCCGACGTAGACGTTCTCATCACTTACCCAGCAAAGCTGTTAACGTTGTACAGAAACACGATAACTTCTCCTACATTAGCCTGTTAAATAAGGATGACAATCCCCTGTGAGGAACTGACATTCAATAAGCACAGTACCCTCTACACTTCATTGCAGATTCTTCATCTTTCCATGCCCTTACCATTTTGTAAGTGAGGTCTTCAAAGTACCTCCAGGATTCAGGAACAATAACGAAAGTCACACAGTGGGGACACATGGTGTTTAGCTACCAGAACTCAAGGACACTGAAGAACAGCTGTCTTCCCATATCAAATGAAAAGAAACACTCTAAGAAATGCCAGGAAAATCAGCCTTGAAGACTTGGTGTTTTTAATTCAGTATCAGCCAGCATTCCCTCTCATTCACAGCCTCATCTTGCCTCAGGAAGAGGTGTCAGACATAGAACAGCAAGCAAACTATACAAGAATCTGTATTATGTGGAGGCTGGTATTTTTTTGAGGAAGATGGTTTATACATAAATGAGACAATAAACATTGCTACTGCAAATATTTCTTTTTAAAACATTCCAAAGCTCTTGTCTGCAATGACATCAAGTTTCTAAGTCAAATGTGCTTCAGTTACACACTCTTTTTTGGGGGGGCTTTTAAAATTACAGCAACAAGCTATTCAATGGTCTGAAATTCCACACCCCAAAACAGAAAACAACTTACGTACTCTCTCTAGACATAGAATCACTGAATGGATTGGTTTGTGGAGCATCCATCACTTCTCTCGAAGGAAGCAGGGCAACCTGCTCCAGTGCCTCACCACCCTCAAAGTAAAGAATTTCTTCCTAATATCTAATTTAAACATACCCTCTTTCAGCCTAAACCATTGCCCCTTGTCCTATTAAAAAGTCTGTCCCTATCTCTCTTTTAAGACCCTCTATAAGCAAAAAGCCACAATGAGGAATCCCTGGAGCCTGCTCTTCTATGGGCTTAACCACCACAACTCTCAGCTCTTCCTCACAGGAAAGGTGCCCACTAACCATTTTTGTGGCCCTCCTCTAGACTCACTCCAACAGGAGTCCTTGTTGGGAAGGGAGTGGCCCAGAGCTGGATGCAGTACTCTAAGTAGGGTGCAGCCCAGCATATGACTGGTCGCCTGGGCTGCAAGTGAACATTCGGCCTCCCATCCACCAGTATCCCCACAAGTCCTTCTCTGCAGGACTGCTCTCAAACCATTCATCACATAGCCTGCAATGATACTGGCAATTGCCCCAATCTAGGTGCAGGACCCTGCACTTGCCCGTGGTGCACTTCACAACGTTCACACTGGCTCCCTTCTCCAGCCTGTGAAGCCTGTGATCGACCTCAACTCAGTCCTTCTGCTCACCTAGGCAGATAGTGCCAAGTTATCAGGCAAAATTGATTTTTCTCTTTTGAACAGACTTGGAGTATGTTAGGCAGATTTTCACAGCCTCCTCACAGCGTTCTTGCAACATGTTTTGTTAAGGAAACTCAAGTTCATCAGCTGTGTTTACTGCATGCCATGTAACGAAGAACAAAAACATTCAAGACTTACACATAAACTCCAAAACTTTGCATTAGATTCACGAACTTCAGTAAGAACCAAAACAGATCTCTACAGAGCTACCAGAGCAGTGGCGTAGTTTAAATCTAGATAAAAAAGTTTACTTAATAAATATGTTATGGAACTGAGCGCTCCATGCAGCTTCTCAGTGGGCCCTGACAGAGTACGCAACACCAGCAGGACTTTTGTACCTCAGTGGTAATATTGCTGTACAAGGGAGCAAAGGTCTTAAGTTTAAAGGAAGACAAAAATGAGGAAAGTGTTTGAAGCTGGCATCTCCACACCTCTGCTTACCCTAAGAGTGCAACAGCAACCTGACTGCCTTGCAGGGCTCCTCAATAATATCTCATCTCACTTGGCCTAAGTAGAAGCCAGCTTGCTGTCCTTAAAATGTACCTCAGCCCCTGAAGAATTTATTACCCAGAGCAGGAGACACTGTAGATACCACGGATAAAAGCTGAAGTGGCCTCTAGGGCAAAAGAATAATTGCCTGCAATTTCTCTTGGATGATCACAGACAGGTGGGAACACAATCCAACAGCATTTCACAACCAATTTTTTTCCAGAGGCTGCTTATAGAAGTACATATTTATGCTGCCTTTTTTTTTTTTTTTACCATGACAAGATCATAAATTTACAGTTTGTAGTTTCTAACTGACAACTGGGCTCACATAAACAGAATCATTCACCTCTACAGACATGTGAGGGGAGAAAAAGAATTCAACTTTGTCCCCTCACAAGGTTCTTAATTCTTTTCTCCTCAAGAAGGTATTTCAAGTTGGAGCTAGAGGGTTAGCAGTATAGTCTGCAAACCCAAAAGCACTAGAAGCTGGTTCCCAGCTAAAGAAAAGTAGAGCACAGGGCTCAAACTCTCTGTCAGTAACCTCAGGCAACAGATTCCTCCTAGCTGGTGGAAGTGGGGGAAGGCACTTATTTCTCACTCTGACTGCAGCCTAGACTTCAGTAATGTTATCTGTTAACCAGCACAAAACAGTGTTAGCCCACGGCCAGTGCTTGCAAGAGAGGCAGAGCTCCGGCTGCAGGAAGACATTTAGCTGTTTAATCGGCTGCCTGACCCTGCTGACAGCATGCTGTCCCTACCTCCACCTTTCTTTCTCTCCTCACCAGCAAACCAGAGACAGGAATCTAGTCAAGATGCTATTCCACATGAATATTTCAGACAGTAATACTACTGACTGCCAGCTGCTTGGAAGTGTTTCAGTCTGCAAGGCAAGGCAGGGACTATACTGCAACTGAAAGAATTTTCATCGATTTCTCATGTTGTCGTATTTGATCGTAAAAACGTCTCCCTAGCTACCACTCCTGGATTGTTTAAGACTAGGAGAGATTAGCAAAACCAAAATAATGGAGGTTTTTGCTTATCATGAACCTTACAGGAAAGAGCTGCAAACCAAGGCTGCCCAAGAATGAAACTGAACAGGCAGATCCTTCCTGAGGTCAGTCCTACCTACCAGCTTCAAGCTGGGTTTAAACTTTGTGCTCAGTGCTTATGAACTTCTTCCCAGAACGCAGCACCAGCCACAGCCCAAGCACCAGTGCTGCTCAGCAGCCTAGCTGACACCCCCTAAGTTAAATGCCCTGCCACTGGTGAGGAACTCTAGAAGGGCATCACTAAACTCTGCAAAAAAAAAAAAAAATTGGATTACAAAGGCCCCTAGAAAATTAACGGAAAGCAGTTTGTTGAAAGCTACTAAATACGAAGACACAAGAGCATGCACGCTTTCAGAAGACTCTTCTTGCCTTAGGAAATGCTGCTGCTGCTTTAGCTTAAAGAGATTTACTTTTTAACACCGCTGAAGAAGTATCTCTGATCCCAGTCACTGCATGGGCACATGACAGATGTCCATTCTGATCATTTCAGAATTGTCTGTAATTACCAGCTGATGAGCGCTACCATGGCAGTCAATATTTATGCTGCCAAAACTACCTCCACCAAATATGAACACTTTCCAGGACTTTGTATCCAAAAGAACATCACTTCCAAATTATGTCAAGATGCCTAGCAGCAGATGGACCACAGATCTGCATCCTAAATGAAAAGTATCACACCGGGGCTACAGGGGGCACGTGGGTGAAGAGAAGCTCATTACTTAATATGGAAAGTCATGAACACCAAGTACTACATACTGAATTAAAGCAATTCTACTCTGCATAAAGATTTTCCAGTCTTCTTTCCATACAGTGATACTTCATCTCTTCCAACAGTTTACTTTAGGGAAGTGAAAGTAAGCGACGGATGTACAGAACCAAATTAAACTTTTACATCAAAACCACCCATGCCTTGACATCCATCCAAAGATCAACTAGTCTCACTAGAATTTACTTGCAGAGACTGCGCTAGTTAGACTAACATGTAGCACTTAAATTTTTCATCTATATTTACCAGATTGTTTTCTCAACTTTCACCTGGAAAAACACAGACATTTCTCCACAAAGTCTCTGCCAGCTTTGTGGTAATTTTTTTTTTTTCAGAGAACTCTTACATTTCCTTCCTTTTCCATATTTCAAAAGCTGAAACATGGCTTCTAGGTGGGGTTTTTTCCCCTTCTTTCAGTCAAACTGATTTTGGCAGATCATGAATCACCAACTAACACTGCAATTCTTATCCTCTTTCATCTTAAGAAAATAAAACTGAAATACATATAAATTAAGGCTCTTTTCCTCTCTATGCTTTTCATTCTTTTCTTGTATGTGTTAGAAGATCTCAGTGTGTAGTTAAGTTCATGACTACAGTCTGAAGAAACAGGGAAAGAATTAATATAGTAATACTAATATATAAACTAATATTAAGAATTAATATAAAGAATAATATCCAATTTATGTCACATATTAAAGATAACAGATACAAATCCAAGGAAAGTCTATGAGAGTTAAGGTGTTAACTTATACACTGTTAAGCCAAAACTGAATTCCTTGAAGCACTCCTTGGCAATCAAATCTTAAAAAACAAACATATAAATGCCTTGACTTCACCCTCGCCCAGACTAATTCTCAGAATTTAGCCAGGAGACATTTCCTGAGGTACTGCAAACAGTATCAGCTTTACGTCTGAGCAATTAGATTTACATTTTTTTTCTAGCTCTTTTTGCCTATGGAATTTTGCATGATTAAAGGTATTATTAATATCATCTGCAACAGTGGTGAATCCAGAGATGAACACTGCTTTTGAGTTATTTCCTGAATTTGCTATAGAGCCTAAAGACATGCTACAGACATGGGTGTAGGATACAGAGACCGGATCTTCACATAAGGCTATGGAGGCAGGCCACCACTTGAGAGTCTAGCCTACTTATGTTACTTACAACAGGGTTAAGAAAAGCAGCAAGTTCTTAGAATAATTTAGAATTTAGAAGTTTTAAAATGTCTTCCTAGAGGGTGCTTCTAATTTAAGACCCCAAACATCCACTACAAATGTTCTACAGTAGTACTAATGCAGTAGTACTACTGGATTGCCTCCATAACCAACTAATGCCACCACAGATACTAAGAAGCCAAATTTTTAAACACTTTTCTTACTCAGTTTCACTACACAAACCTTTGATGAGATCACCATTTCTTCCCAATATGTCTTTACTAAAATGGCAACTGATCTAATGTTAAGTCAGCCTGCAATTACAGTGTTAGACCACATACTGACTTTGCTGCCTCTCAGTGGGCAGCAATGAACATGCGGGGAAGGAAATTAAGATGGAGCTTGCAAAAGAGTGCTCCTGAGAGCGCTCTCCAAAAATCTGCTGCTCGGGAACTTCCCAAGCCAGGCTGTGTTCTTGTATTGTCCTACAGTATCAACTATATTCCATGAATTTTCCAGTGCATTTTGTAATTCAAAACTTCTTTTTGCAGAGTTTAGTGATGTCCTTCTGGAGTTCCTCACCATTGACAGGGCATTTAACCAAGCAAGACAACTCTGTACCATCAGCAGACTTAAAGATTTCACTCTTTATTTCCTTACTGAGGTCACTGACAACTATCAATACCTTTATTGTTGCATACATTAAGTCATATGTCTACCAATTCCATAAACATAGCTTTGGTTTATTCATTAGGATTTGAATCCTAATACATGACTATTCACCCAGAACCTTGGCTCAACACTGCCTTCCCTACTGAAAGGGGAGATGTGCTATGAATCTCGTGGCAGTAAACACTCACCGAAATTATGGCAGACTAAACATCAGCTGTGGGGATTCAATAACTCCAATGTTAGCAAAGGCTGTGAAAGCACGAGATGACTTCTGATGGAAATTTACAAGTAAAAGATGCCTTGTCCCATTGGATAATCTTCATTTTCACCACATTTTGTAGTAAAATAATTAAGTTCAAATAAAAACAAATGGATGCTATTTATCTCACAGAAGCTATTTATTTGCCAAAAAGGAAATACTAAAAACAAGCAAATAAAGAGTTCATTTGTTTCAGCAATATGAATGCTGATTTAGATTCAGCAGATCAATCTATTACTTAATTCCTCTGTTTGCATATTTTTGCATTTTTGCATTCCTCCTAGTGCATATAAGAATGTTAGAAAACTTTAGCTCAGGATTTTCTAGAGAGAGAATGAGGGGGTTTTCAAGGTAAAGTTACTGTAAAGTTACACCAAAATAGAGTTTATATTTGTTGGCTAAGTATTTGATGTGACTGGTATTAAAATCTGAATGAATGACCGAGTGAAGAAAAAAAAGCTTCAGTCTATTTGGTACGCACAGAAATCCAAAAAATGCAAACAAGGCTCCTCATTAAGTAAATTCAGTTACCATGGGATATGGCAGAAGACATTCTTGACGATCAGAAACTGAAAACAGAGCATAGGAATAAATCAAATATCATCATGATGGAGGTTAACAGTGGGATTCTGCAAGAAACTTAAAAAGAGATCTAAAGAGTAAAATGACAATTTATGCTAATATTAAGTGAATTTTCAGGATAAAAAAAAACCTGAATATAAACAATCTCAAGGGATCCCAGAGGAATGACAGAACAATAAAGGGAAAGAGAAAAGATGGCACCATGATAAACACAGAATACTCACACTGGGAAAAACAATCCTAGCTGTACTTACATAATGGTGGGCTCTAGCACAATTATTAAACTCAAACCCAAACACTGGAATCACCAGGAAAAGATTTTTGAAATCAGCAGTTTAATAAGTAAAAGGCAGTTAAAAAGACAACTGGAACTCAAGAAGTATTAAGAGAAGGAAAAGAAGCAGAAAAATAGAACAGTGCTCAAGCCTGTGGCATGCTTTTACCCTCCATACTGCAATTCGAATTATTCCACCAAAAAAACAAAGGAAAATGAGAATTCAAGGAAAAATATACAGTAGAGAGGAGGAGGAGGAGAAGGTGAAACAAATACAGCTATTTTATATTTTATTTCATATTATTACAAGACTTGAAGGACATGGCAAAAAGTTACCACGCATTCAAAAAGAAAACACTTTTAGCAGCTCACACTACTCAGACTGCAATGCCACCTTCACAGGAAGGTGACTATCAAGGCGAGAAATGTACATATGGTCAAAAGAAGGCTAGAGAAATAAGAAATAGGTGGAGTAGCAGTAATTTGATAAGCAAGTTTCTAAGCAGTAATTAGGATTGCTGGATACTGGGAGAGTTCCTCGGGCTCACTGTATACCAGCTGCCCCAAAGGACCATCTGATGGGGAGTGCTGCACAGACAGAGCTTCATCCTGGCCCTGCAGAGACGCCCATATGCTTTAAAACAGAGGGGGAAGAGATTATAATGAGGTTGTAAGTTCCTCTTTCCTTCACAGTATTACTCATTATCTATTTCTTTAGAAGACTTGGCAACAGGTGGTGAGAATTATGAATTATAGCATGAAGGATGAACTATACAGTGTCTTTAAAATCCATTAGGTAATAAACCTACAAAAGTTTTAAAAAAAGGTGGAAAGGAAGACAAAATCTGGTGCATTAACTGCAAGCAGTAATCCTTCCATTCCTCTTCCTATGACAGGGGAAAACAGTGTGCACTAACTTGGCAACTTCCTCTTCCCAGTAAAAGGTACTAAACAAAACAAAACAAAAAAAACCCAAACAACAACAAAAACAAACAAACAAACAACAACAAAACAACAAAAAAAACCCTAACCAAACAATTCTAGCATACTTGGTATGTACAGATTTCCAAAAATGCCAGCAAGACCTCTCATTAAATTGAGTTAGCATGTGATAAAGCAGAAGACACTCCTGAAAATCAGAGACTGGAATAGTCAAACACAAAAATGACACATCACTGGCTTCAAAACATACATGACTATTACATATCTATGCTTATTAGAAATATGCAGCCCCTAAATAGCACATTTTATTTCTCCATCTGACACACAGAACTTTTACAAAAGAGTCAAGACCTGATCACCACACCAGCTAAGTTGTTAGTCTGCTCTGCATAAGAGGATGAGAGGTACAAAGAGGTCTCTCAGCATTAGAACTCTTCTCAGCAAAAAAAAGGTGATTTTAGGAAATACAACCAGAAAAGAACAACAGGCAATTATGAATTGATAGGTAATTTCAAGCATAGGGAACAGCACAAAATAAGAACCTGAACTGGGAAACAAGGTGTCATAAAGGGAGATCCTCCAAAGGGCAGCAGCAGGAATAAATAATATGTTACCAACAGGAATGCAAGTTTTCTGCAATTGTGTTTGCTTACAAGATACAAAGGAAAAATGTAGTATTAAACTTCAAAGCCATATAGAGGTCATCCAAACCATCCCGATACAGGGAGGGAAGCAGAACAGCCAGCTGTATCAGCCAGAAGGCATACTTTTGGAGAAAACAGCAGAAAACAAAGCTCTATTCCTCAGAAGTTTTTTTGGTTCTGGCCTTTTTTCCCTACTGTAAACTGGAACAAGAACAAAATCTTTCAATCACACCAACAGAAACAGAATTGTGTAATCTCTGGAAACGGGAAATTAATTCTACAGTAGTTTTCAAAGCAATAAATAAGAATGTTAAATTTCATTTACTCAAAAGCCTTCTAAATAACCTTATGTGGAAGAATTTGTGGTAATGCTATTAGTGTCGCTGTTGATATAAAACAGCATACACATAGCTAAATACACTCTCCCTCTAGAATCACAAGTTAGCACGATTGCAGAAATAAAGGAGAAAATCACAAAAGTGAAAAATACTTAGCTCAGTTTACTAAAATTTCATTCCATCACCTCCCATACAAAAGCAACATTTTAATAAACAAGCCAAACAGAGCTGTGCATTAGCTGGTTGGTTAATTCACTAGAGCTCCACAAAGTCAAAAGTCAAATATAAATTACATGCAAACAAGTTGTTTATTAGCAACAATAACATACTGCACATTAGCATGTTACTACATTGCATGCTAAATCAAAAGGCTGAAACAAAAATAAAAATCTAGCAGCAGTAGCTTTCATAAGTAGAGTAATGATCAAGTACATCTTGAGCATCCTAGCAATCACCGAGCAGTAAGCACAGTTTACCACGGCATGTTCTAAATGCTCACACGAGGTTACAGTCTCAGGAGAGTGACCATCAGCACTGGAGGGCAGTCAAGCTTATTAGCAACGTGTACAATGATGCACACAGTGAGTAATGAAATTTTACTTACTGAATTATTTAGAATATTTTTCAGTAGTTCCAAATACTCTCAAAAGAGACACTTCAACTTAGCTGTTCTAGCAAAAAACCAGCCTGTAATACCTGGAGCCCTGCATTTATTTATTTACTTAAAATAGAAAAGAAGGCTTTAGAATAGTCTTTGGGAAGCAATGACAAATATTCAGCACTACAAAGTACCTGGATCTCAAGGACTGTCTGATTCAGTACTGCAGTATGAGGTGCTAGGTGATGTATGCCATAATTGAGAGCTAGTCTAGTATTTAATTATAGCCCTAACAATCTGAAAAAAAAAGTTAAATTTCAAGCTTATTAGGAAAAAGAACTAACCACTCTGGTTGTCACCCATCCACAACAAAGCGAGCTCCCCTATGAACAAAGCTCCTCTCTGAGAACCAGGTTCACCACCTTACATATATTCTAATGAATGAGTCCCAGGGAAACTGAAATTCATCAGAACTAAGATTTGTGTGTATGTGGCTAAAGTATTTTTACTAATTGCCATTTATTTAACAGGATGTCTATGACCAAGGCACAAACACCGAAATGTTACAAGCCTACTTCAGCGAACACTTCCTCATCAAGCAATGTGCTGATGTAGAAGCTCTATCAGCATCTACAGCAGCGTAAATAAATCTCTGATGATGACAATATAACAAATGCTTTCAGCATGATTTTTATTTATCTCTCATATATCTCTTGCTTCTAGTACCTGTGTCCTGGCAGCAGCTGAGTGAAATGAATTCCCTCCTGTCTGGCCCAGTGACAGTTAACAAATGATAATTCCAAGTTTATTTTAATATTAAACTGCTTCAAAGTTCGGTGCCTGATGCAGCTGAGGCAGAAGAAGCTTAAGGGAGGTGCTACTTGAAGAACTGTATCCCCCTCCTTGGTACACATGGTGTCAATCGCACACACCTCCTACTCATTTTCAGTTCATGGTAACTTCAAACACAGGTTTTTGATGCTAAATAAATGAGTAGCATCTGGTCCTCTGCAAGCTCCTTCTAGTAAAAATTCACACCTTTAGCTTTAGAAATACTCTCAGCATAACTGAACACCTAAATAATAGAGATTCAGGCTTAGTTGGTTTAGTGAAATGGATTCGACTATACTTTTGAGTTTGAAAATTTTTGTGCTTTTTAATGCCTGTGTAGTATCCATTTCAACACTGTATGTGCCTTCAGACTTCCATGCATTCCAATACTTCGGAAAGATATCAAAAGAAATGAACTAAGTAAAATGCTACCACATAGGCTATTAAAGATCATTTACTTTTCTGTACTGATGTGGAACGCTGTGCTAACTAAGCTGTGCCACTTGCAAGACAGTACTTCCCATCCATTTTTCTCTCACATATGACTAAGCTTTTCTCACCTTCCTCATGACACAGAATACAAATTAAAGACTTTCATTCTTTTAAAATCTTTTTTCTTACACCAGCTTGGCTGACAATTCATCTCAGCCTTTCCAGCTAATTTCATAAGACAGCATATGTTTCTTTGGGACCGAACTCGGCTCTCACTGAGCGGTATTGCATATCTTCTATTTCCTTTGAGGGGGAGAAATATCAGATCTTTTTTAGTTCTTTCACACATGCACACAGTACTTCAAGAATGTAAAAAGAGCTATCCATATAATGTCATAACTGGTACTTATACTGATGGATTTATCAACTTACTGCTTCAATTATCAAGAAATACTGGAAGCATGAAACAGTCTTTCAGAAGACTCTCATATCTTTCTGTATGAGAAGGCTTAATTCATAATCTTGCCTAGCTTTTTCTCCATTCCCTACATTCACAGATCTTTTCAGTTTTTAAATGGGAGATGTTCACAGCCTATTTTCTTGCTTTACAGTAGTTCTGCATTTAAAAATCAGTATTACACATTCTACTCTCTCTCCATACTGTTAAGTCTATAACTGCATATGCATTTGATAGGGTTCAACACAGGTCACAGCAATTACTTTCCTAATTCTCCAAGTAACCGGTGATCTGAAGAAGGTATTGTCCTGAAAATCACATGGAAATGGCCAATAGTGCTTTCGGGTTCTATAACTAAACAAATTGTGCACATATAAACTTTAGCAGTGTCGTGGTTTTGCTTTGGGTCAATTTCCTTTCACACCCCCCACACAATTACTATTAGACTTGAGCATCTGCTAATCCTAAAAACTATGCAAAAGATTGAGATACAAAAATAAATCATAAAGTGGAAAAATGCATTGAAGGTAATATTAATTATGTAAAGGAGAAAAGTGCGACACCATTAAGAAGCTATTCCCTTAACTGTAAAATGAATTCAAGTCCAAAATAATAAATATAAGAAGGAGGAAGGGGAAAAAACCAACAAGCACTAAGCACTGAAACTTTCTGGAAAAAAAAGATGTTTTTGAGAAGGTAGGAGGCTATTTCCCTTACTGCACTGTGTTCACTATTCTGCTTAAAAATATAATTGCCCCTCTCTCTCTCTTTTTTTTTTTTTTCCTAACAGCCTTTTTCCTGCAGAACTTGCTTTTGACCTTTGGAATATTCAACCAGGTAAAGAAAAAGTTAGTCACACAAAACACTGGCATGACCACGGGACAATGCCCTACATTTGCTGCAATTTGCATCTTTCCCAGAAACTGCAAGAATGGTGTTCATAGCCACGTTCCTTTTCCAGTGCATTTGCACCATACATTTCATTCTTTAAAGACAATTGCCTCCAAAGCTCCACATCTGAGTAACAAGAGCTCAAAGTCCAAAGACAGAAATAAAAACCTTTGAGTCATATCCATTATATCCATAATCAAGTTACAGTTTTTATATGGTCAAGCGTAAAATGACAATACAGCCTGTGAACGTAATCTCTGTGTAAAGCCACATCAGTTCACAGAGGTAACAGAATTAGGCCCCAAAGAGAGGGAGGTAAAAAAAGATGTGGTTTAGAAATACGGCAGAAGAAATTTGAATTCCATCAAAGAAGAGGATCTGTATGTTGATGACAGATGCGTGTACAGAGTATCAGTTCACTCCTTCAGAGCTGCCTGAAGCTCTGACACAATAGTGCAAGAGACTTTTGAAACCAACACTTCCGTGGCTCTGTTGCCAGAAAGGGAGACTCACTTGTTCCTCTATCCACCAAAGTCGCACACTTCCTCTCCAAAACCTTAAGCAGAAGATGTAGCAGTCTATCTGCCCTGACCCGTCTCTTCCTTTTAACCTTAAATATTCACCATGGTGAGTCAATGCCATCTTACATTTCTAGTAATTTGGTTTTATGGATGCATGAGCAGATGTAGCGAGGTCTTTTTCAGCTTTATGATGGTGAACAACATATGGGAGAAACATTGATGGGCTGTTCACTCTGAGTATTTATGGAAGTACAGTGCTACCTGTTCACAGGGGGTTGGTTTACATGTTCAACAAGCTGTAATTTTTTTTCTTTTTTCTTTTGTTTTTTTTCCTTAGAACTCTTAAGACTTCCCTCTGTGAAACTCCTGTTGACATCATCAGACTACCTACCATGGTGGAAACTACTTCCTTGAATGCAAGCAAGCTGAACACTAGACATAACTTTCCAGAACTTAGCTGTGCTGAAGAGCAGTTATTCCCAAGTTAAAGAGTCAGAACTCCAACTCTACAGTTTTTGCTCCAGCTAAAATAACCAGAACAATAGGGTAAAATATAATGAGTAGAAACAGATTCAAGCATTTCCATATTCAGGGTGCAAATATACAAACCTTCTCTAATAGCTTAATTATATAATCTACTTTATATTTTTTAAACTCTGACAGAAGTTTGGTCAGCAAGGGTCATTAGAAGGCAAAAAATTAAACATATTTTAGTGACAGAAGAATCTCCAGTGGCAACTGAAAACGGAAATAACGCCTGTTTCTTGTCAGTTGCAACAGAGCAAAGTGAGGGAAAGGAAAAACAAATTTACTCTTGAATGAAAGCATGTATCTGCAGACAAATTTGAGATTTCCACTGCACTTCCAAAAGAAAAAAGGAAGTTCAGCTTAACTAGCATATTCAGACTTAACAAGTAACACTGAGCTGAAGGAAACCAGGGGCCTTGAGCAACTCCTCTCTCACCATGTAACTAAGTACTGAGAGCAGCTCTTTGACATGTGAGCACCCATATGCTCCATTAGCATGATTTTACTTTTGAGTCATCACATTCTAAATCATCCTCTCATTTTTTTTTCTTTTTCCTTTTACCCAGTGAATATAACTAAAGCAAATATCCACATTGTAAACTGAATTAACATCCAGGCTGCATAATTTATCCTTTCTAGAGCTGACAGGTAAGTCAAACATAATGCTGGGTTCATAATCTCCAGGTAAGTTTAAAATACAAACCACCTACAATTTACATATATAAAGAAACCGCTCCAGTGAATTTATACCGAGTAATTAAATCACTGTAATTACCCACTTTGTTTCAGAAATATAACAAAAGAGCATGAAAGTCTTTAAACATAAAAGCCTTTGCAGTTTACCCTGTTTGTTAAAAATAAGCCTGATATTTGCTTTAAAAGTGTTTTTTTTTAAATCCAGATGCTGATAGATAATTATAGTTTCTTCTTCTTCTTCTTCTTCTTGAGATCCCAGAATGACAATTAATGAATCTCTTGTGCTAAACTGAACAAGCAGCTCTCACTTCAAATTATCTGTTTTTCAAGAGTATTTATTATATCAAGAGTCAGATGCTGGCACAGGAATGCACATGACACTGCAAATCTCAGTTAACATGCATTAATGGGCTTTTAATAGAGCCCAGGACTATGAGTAGCCTAGTTATTCCAAATAATTTCTATGACAACATACAGTCCTGAAAAATTATGATTCTGATTCGTAACTGTACTTCTAATTATAAGTTTCACCTTCCTCTAGCAACACAAAAAAAACCCTTCTGTCAGCAATCAGTATGATTTAATCAATAAAAACTGATACCATATAAAAAACCCCAAATCAACACGAGTGATATGCAATTACAAAAACATAAGAAAATCAGTAATGGCAGAGGAGAAAGTTTAATGACCAGTCCAGAAGGTCATCCAGCCTGTATGAAATCTCCAACTGGCTGATCAAAATCCCTTGTCTTGAAGAACACATGCGCCAAAAATCCCACCTCACAGTCTAGTTTACCATTGACACCTTGACCAAAGGGGTGCCACTGGCTTTTGGAGATGCCACACATTTTTAGTTCACCTAAATCAAACAATGCAACTCCTCCCTTCTTTCATCGAGTCTTCTCTATATAATCATATCCAGCCATTCCTCTTTTAATATAAAACTTTGTTTATACCAGACACATAAAATTATTTCTACCACTCAAGGCTGACAACTGCCTTGCAGTAAAGATTTAAATTTGTATTTGTCTTACCACATACTATTTTAAGGGATCACAAAGCGCCATTATGACAAGTCTCCCTATCCCTTCATAAAATGCACTATAAGTAGCTAAACAACTGAGAAAAATAAATGTCAAAGAAGATGTAACTAGTGAATGTTAAAGTCAGCTTTATTACAGCACAGTTAGCTATGTCAGGGGTGTTCACCTGTATCAGTTTTGTTTACTTTAAGACTAGAAACATTGACACAACAACTTCTTCTGCAACCAGGCTGCAAAAACAATGCCAACTGTTACTGAAGCCGCAAATATCTCTATGAACCCCAGAAGAAAGCCTTCTTGCTGAGCAACTGCTTGGATTTATGCCATCATGGGGAGGACATGTGCTCCCAGAATTCCCAGAGAACCCTGGGAGAGACTAAATTCTTCTGCTTCCATTTACTGTCAGTTCCACTAATCTGTCCTTAAGTAATCCTGCAATAAGATTAAAATAATGACTCAGTCATTCTAGCCTCCCTCTTCACAAACAAATTACTCTTCTGTTTCATTCTTTTCTCCTACATCATTGTCAGCTGGCCATGTCACCTGATACAGATTTCCGGAAGGGCTGTTTGCTCTTTTTAACTTTGAATGCAATAGGGAGTAGAGATTGCATCATATCAACAACAGTATTTTAAAATGGCAAAGACTAAAAACATAAGAGTAGAAAGTTAAAAACACAGCTGTCTCCACATCTGCTAGCAAAGCCCCAAAAGTACAAATATATAGGTGCTGGAGAAAGCAGAACAGAATGCTCCCTTCTCCCCTCCCGACAAATCCATCCCCATTTCCTGAAAAACCAGTCTCCACAGGCATCAGAAATCCAAGGATATTCAAAGGGCACCATGAATCACCAGGAACAGACACAAACTCCAGGGGACTGCACCTTCGAGCACAAAAGCACTTGACACGCTGTAAAGATAATTTAATTTTGACTAACAACAACAACTACTTTACATACTGTGGCCTGTAAAGTTTGCTTATTCTGTCTTTGGCTAAATACCTTCTTGCTCACATCTGTATACCAGAGCAGTGCAAGTATTCCCACAGGAGCCTACAACAGGCATATTAAACCCTTTCCCTTACATACACAAAAGATTCCTAGTTTACCCAAGAAAACAACATCTCTGAAGTTGTTAACCAACTTACTGTTTTGTATTTTAACTCAAGTTGGTTCCCTCCTAACTATGCTCCTTATTTCCCCCTGTTGCATTCTTTCTCAAGAGGATTAGATCAAAGAAATAAAATGGTTTTTAGCCCAGTGCTTTCTGTATTAATATACAGGCTCAAGAATAGCTGTATGCACAAGTGCCTAATACAGACCCTCCACATAAAAACCAAAGCAAAGAGCATGCTCTAAGTACATATTTTGACAATCAACTGATCAAGTAGAGAAGGGAATGGATTCTATGATGTGCAACAGCTAACTATTCTCTAGTTATTAAGGAACCCCTAGAGGTCATTAAACTTTCTCCTCTGCCATAAAAGCATAAAATTTGCTCACAGACCTGATTTACAATACTAATATACAGCGTGTCTTTGCTAGCATCTACAGATCAAGAGCGCACCCTTCTCCCAATGGATCTTTTGCCCAGGCTTTGTTTTACACTGTGGTTTGGTCTCAGCCCAGATCCCCTGCACTCCCTGAAGATAATGCTCCTTGAAGATAATGTGTGGAACACACTGACCAAGGAGACACCTAATGCATGCCAGCTAGGATTGGTCCTTCAGTCCAGACAACCAAACTAAGTAATCTCCAAAACACACACAGTGTGAACATTAAGTCCTCAGCACCCACTGTTTACCCCCACAAATGGGCTTCTATTGTGCCACAGCACCTGCTACAGCAGACACAGCCACAAATATCAAGATTAAATTTTAACTTTTCTCTTCACTGTTTGAGCGAGAGGGGGAAACATAATCTTTCTCAATGAAAGGAATAACGCAGGTGCTGTATTGTAACAGAGGCTTGGGTCCGTGAACAGGTCAACCCACCACAACCACACCTTAAATAAAATGATGTATCCCCAAGCAAAGTTTAATTTGACCCCAAGATATAATTTTTTCCTTTAGTCAAAACTTCACTGCAGGACAGACTTTTTCAACTTTTGTGCCACTGAGCAGAATTACAAGATGACCAACTTGGTTGATGAAGAAAGGACATGAAGTATAATTTTTCTGCATTGTACTTGAGTATATTAATTAAAATTACTTTTCCCTTCTTATAAAGGTGTTTCCTATTCCAGTTGTGATTTAGTAAATAAACGCCTTTGTTCCTTGTTTTTTTTTAACTTGAGCAAATAGCAAGGACATTACCAGGCAGTAAGTTAGTAGATAAACATTTCAAGTAAATATAGTCTTGGCTACAGAGAAAAACATCTAGCCAGGGAAAGCAGCACCAAACCAGGTGGCCTTTGTAGGAACAGAAATACTGCAACAGTTCATTGAACCTCCCTGCTTTCTAAACAGCAGTAATCCAGTAAATCTACTTAAAACTGCTAAGTAACTGCTGTCTTAGTATTCTCCACCACCAAAACTGACTGATTCCCACCCAAAATAAAAGCAGATAATATTAACACCATTTATTTTCATTTGTCTTTCCAAAAGCACCATATTGTCAAATATGTCACAGAGAAAGGACAGGGGTAAAGGGTAAAAGGATAAAGGGAATCACCCAGCACTCAGCAAGACCATCTCATATGAATTGAAAACATAATGCTTATTTCCAAACGTGCTTCTCCACAGTCTGAATTCAGACATTTTAGGAAAGCTGAGGTTTTACTTTAACTGTACCTTTTTCTCCAATCTTCTCTTACCTGGCAGAATCATTTAAAAGAGGTTCAGCAACGTGAAAATTCCCAAATTCTCTAATTCTCTCGAAGGAGCACCTAACTTGCTACTGCTTTATGATACAAAACCAACTGTTTCTTTGGTTTGCTATTCACAAGGAAAGCAAACTGGTGATAAGGCTCAAGGTCATGGAAAATCACTTGTAGCACATGCACCAAATCAAAGTGCTCACCTGCTGGTTTCCCAGTCTTGGTCATCCTTATCTTTTTCTTCTTTGGCATCAGAATTGTGTGGGTGTTTCTGCACAATCCGCATCCCACCAGCTTTCACTGGAACGGAAATTAAATAGACAAAACAAACCTCAATCATGATATCATAAGTGAAGAAAGCTTTAAGCATGACCCTCCCCACTTACTTCCTGATACTTTGAAGAGTAGTTTAATGGTAATCACAGCTTGAAAGAAGGACCTGAAGTGTAAAAAAGTGACTGAGGAACAGCTACTTCAGGACCCCATCTGCCATTCTCTTTGACATCATGCCATCTTTGCTTATCCTGAGAAGCTGTAGCTCCTTTTATCATCTGCTTTCAATGTCATTTCAGAAAACTCAATGCTGTTTTAAGTCCCCCTCCACCCCCTACTAACTTGCAGCAGTCCAAAGAAGAAACTGAGGCAATGACTTGCACGAAAGGCCACACACATGAATGTTAAATACTCTGATAGAACAAGAAGGGCCAAAGAAATTTATTTGTCATTTCAAGCATATAACTTTTCATTACATCTATAATAATAGTATTTATATAAAAAGTACTTTACAAATAGTGCAACAGAAAGCAAAGCTTGAAAGGACTGTTAACTTGTGTTTAGAATGTAGCTTTCTGTTTTGTAAAACTTACATTTAAAACATTTCAAATACATGCATCATTTAGTTTTAGAAATGATGCAAATGTGAAACCATCCCTTTGAAACACAAAACAAGAATTGAAAGCAAATCCACTTATGTTCATCACTTATCCACTCCAAAGTGCAATCTAAAACAGGAACCAAGCCAGGCTTAACACTGCAGCTACTAAGCAAAGCAACGGGCAGGCTGCTCTTGATCTGCTTTCTGTTTCAATAGTGTACTTTTTTTTTTCTTCAACCATTGCTATACATGCTTACAGGACAGCACAGGACAAGAGGATGCATCTCGTTAGCTAACTGGATGGGTTACACTGCCATCAGCAACCACATCAGAAAACCACTGTAGCGGTCAGAAGTCAATAAAACCACCTACAGACACGCTTGTGTTTGTGTTTCGCATTGCCTTGACACAGCAAGCCTTAGTAAGACTCGGCAGAGATGTCACAGCCGGAGAGAGCAGGATGCCAGAGCAGCCCTCAGAAGAAGCTGAAGCGCTTGCCAGCATGGCTGGGGAAGTCGTACTTCTGACAGTCCTCCTGTGTCCACCCACAGAGAGATTAGGGCACCTCACAGCAGTTCAGTGCTAATCCCTGAAACCTAGACACAGGTCTAGTTCTCAGTTCTTAACCAGGACAGCAATGGAAAGGACACCACTGTGTATAAATTCCACAGCCTCCATGAAGGCAAGCAGGAAAGACAATCTGCCCTGCCCTAGGAGAAAGTAACAGCTCTTCAGCCCTGCTTTTTAAAAACAGATTTTAAGCTTTTTATGATATTTAAAAGAACAAACTTCTGATTCAATAAAGGCCACTAACTAAAGTTAGGGAATCAACAGACAAACCCAAAGAAATACCTTTTAAAACCTATCAAAATTATGTCCTCTTACCATGCATTAAAAAAACACAACCCCATTTGTGTTCTCTCTCCAGCACAGAACTTATACTTCAATAGGTGAGAAATGTTTCACATGGGACAAGGAAGGAAATAGTTTTTTAAAAACTACATTTCTTGTTGCCTAAAGTGAAGCAAAGTTAAAATTCCAAATACTTTTTCTTGATTCAAGCTCCTCAGAAATTTCAGTTTGTTTGCAAAAGCAACCAGCAAGAGTTCTGCCAAATGCTGTCTTCTTTTAACATCTCAGTTAATCAAAGTGACTGGTGTGTTTTATTGACCTTAATTTACAAATTAATAATTTGAATTAATGTCTAAATTTAATACCATTGCACAACCAGTTATTATTTATTTCAAATTACTTTTTGTGGAAGATGCTGTCTCCACGGTAACATCTGCCAGGGTTACAAACAGCACCTCTGAACAATACACACATTTCCATGTCCTTCATCATCTTGTATAAAAGTAAAGAAAACAGTATCTGAAGATTTAGTGCTAATTTATCTCTCTTCTCTCATATTGTATACCATCAGGCCACAAGCCACTTGTTTTCTCTTTACCTGTCACCGGAAAGATGTGCAGCTAACATGTTCAGATTTGTCTGTATGAAGAATTAACAGGGATTAAAAAGCAAATAACCAGATAACTAAAAGGCATAATAGTGACTGAGCAATGCAGCAACTTAATATTTTTATTAATCTGATTTTTTGAACTAATATCAGCAGGAATACTATAGACAGCTTAAAGTACTTTGGTGCATAACTAATAATACGTAGTAATTCGAGGTTACTGTGCAGATCTGGGAAACCAAAGGAAGAATCCAGCAAACAACTGGTGTAATCATGTGCATTTCTGAGACCAAAAGTGAAATAATTAGATCATCATGCTATACATATAGCTGATGCAAATTTCTGCCACCCATGACACAGCATGCTCATACCCAATCTAGTTTCAAGAGATTTAGCTTAAGATGATAAATACCCTTGCAGCAAAATTCACCTTCCTTTTCAAAAGGTTTTAACTAAGCTACAGTACACTGGAGTGAGAGAGAAGAAATTATTACTACATCCACCAAGCTAAAGAAAAACCCACTGCATTTGGGACATTTTCTTGGAAGTTATGAGGATTCATCTATTTCCTACTTGCCTAGCATTTATTACACAATTTGGCAGATGCTTACCATGGTGCTTTGTCATTTAAAAATCATCCTTAAAAGAGCTCAGATTTCCTTATAATAAATCCTGCAGAGAAAGGATCTAAATAGATGATAAACCACCTTTCAGAATGCTGTCAGAAATCAGTGCCCAGAAGTGGACGGTGTCAACAACACTCTTTGTGTCAGCAGTAGGAAGAAAGCAGTTCTTGTGCTAAAGAGCAAGAGCAGAGTTTAGGAGGGACCTGTGCTAAGGCAAGAGGGGACCGGGAAGAGCTTCCTGGCAAGAGGGGACTGGGAAGAGCTTCACGGGTTGCTGACAGCGAAGAGACCACCAGTCTCTAAAGTGTGAAATAAAGAAGAGATATCTGCCAGCATGCTCTGAGAAGAGCAACAAGTCTGTTTGCCTCACTGCTGGATATGAGACAAGTTTTGGATTTTAATTACTGTCATGTTTCCCCCCTCCTCGAGAGTCAGACAGGACTACCTCTCTGTCCTGTGAATGCCACCCTATGTTCCTCTTAACAGTATGACTACTCCTTCAATCCAGAGCGGGAATACACTCTACTTTTTCTTCTCTCTCCCCCACCCCCCCAACTATTGTGCTTATTTGAGACTCCTCCCAGTCTTTGAGACTGAATTCTGAAATAAACCCCACTGAGCTGGAGCAAGTACCAAGTATCTAGAGAAGCACCATAGTTCAGCAACAGCACTTGCCCAAGCTCGCTCAGGGTGCAGTTTTCCCCCTAAATCAAGAACAAGTCACAGCATCTGGGGAGGAACTTTCAGAAATCCAGATGATAATCAACAGTTTTAGCAGCTTCCACTTTTACTTGAGCATGGTATTCAATATTAACATGAAAATTTATTTCTTATGTACTGTGTAATAACAGATTACATTACAATGATAAAATGTATGAAAAGGGAAACAAAACACGCCCTTGTGTAAGATGAAGGGAGCATATATTAGTGTCCAACAAAGTAAGAACACAAGAGTTATTATACACCTTCATTTCACAGAAATCTTGGCTCAGAGCTAAATTTTTTTACTGCAAGAAAAAGCACATGACTACTTTCATGAACCTGTTGTAAAGCTTCATAAATAAACTATTACACAACCACCTTGCTTTGTCCCTCCACAGTATCTACTAGAAGAAATGAACAGCTAAAAGCATAATTAAGCAGACCTCTTTAGAGGGACTGCACAAACCTACTCAAAAATGTATTATAGGCAGGTGCATCTGATCTCACTGAGGGACATTTAATAAAGATTAAGTTGGGATCCTCTTAAATTTCAGAAAGGAGTTCAAAGTCACTTCGTACACCCTATTAGCAGCCTGAGTGCACATGAAAAACAACAGATTTGCCAATTTTGCTTTTAATTTGATGACCCTAATCCCTACTAACTTTTATGTGTCAAATTCATATTCAGTGGGGTAAGACATCTGTAATTACAGGTAGGGTTCTTTATACAACTGTGTGCAGCAAAACCTAAGCTTTTAAGACATTTATCAAAAGAGATACCTTATTGACATCTTTTCTAGGAACTCACCTTGTTATTTATGAACACAATTCCACTGGTAATTACTTTTGTAAAAAATCTTCTACTTTCATTTCATTAAAACTTGCTTACAGACTGACCTATTGCATTATTTTAATATTCAAGGATCTAAACCAGCTTGATATAGAGGATTAAAACCTAGCTTCAGATGCTAAATAAAAGAACTGTTGCTGGTCAGCACATTTATTATGGATTTTCCAAGTGTTTAAGGGACACAGGGCCTTTCCTCTGCCAAACAGCTCAGAACTACCTTCTTCCAGAAGCATATTGGAAGTTATCTTCTTCCTGAAGATATTACACATAGTGTTAGTTGTTTTCTCTAACCTCAAAGACAAACTTGGTAATTCCCTTCCTTCCAAACCTCAACTGGTGCATGTTCACACACACAAAAAAAATAACAGGGATGCCAATGATCTTAGAGGCTGAAAAAGTCCTTCAGACCATATGCGGGCACATTTTTCACAGAAAAAATAAACTGAAATCCTCAGCAAAGGAAGCCTGTACTGTACTCCAATCTTGCTTTTGCACTGTGCATTGCTAATTTCTCGTGTAGCCTAGAGAGACTCACTTCAGGTCTTTTAAAAATCCCACCTGTTTCAAAAGACAGGTTTTGAGGTGACACCCTCAAACATGCAACGACATCAGAAAACACAGTTACAAAGCATCTAAACGAAAATCTGCTATCGACAGTGCAGCTGGGAGTCAAAGCTAAACCAACCTAAGGTCTTAATGATCCCTTCGCTCTGAAACTGACATGTACCTCAAGGCAAGCCAGCTCAAGAGCTATGGCAGCAAAAGCTGTCAGGATTGGGAAAGATGCTTTAGTTTGGTTCCCTGAAGCAGCTCAACAGGAAGTCAGGTCAAAGGTAATGCCATGACAAGGCAGGCTGCAGGACTGGGATGACTCTGCTCGGCCAAGAGATGGGTTTAACTCAACTGCTGAACTGTATCTGCCATGCAAAGCCAAGCCATTATTTCTCACTTCTCATATCTGTTCAGAGGAATCTCAGGTGCTCATTATAAAAAGAGCAGAATTCATTAAGGGTTCAACAACTGTTCATAAATTTAGCTTTAAATCTCAACAACTGACGCAAATATAAAACTTAATACCCGTGAATTTAGAATTTCAACAGTTTTACTGAAACTCTTAAAAAAAAAAAAAAAAAAAAGCTTGCCAGAGAGGACCCGCCATCCACGGGCGGCGGCAGATGGGTGTCCCACTGTATGTGACACACAGCTCCCACCCTGACCACCTGCTCTCCCACGAGCACGCAGCAGCGGGATGGAACGCGATGGAGCTCCTTCGCTGGGCAGTTCATGAGCAGCTTTACGTGCTTCCGACACTGCCAGCCTCCAGAATTGCAGCCAGGAGCGCGCAGCCTGCTCTGGCACTCACACTGTGACGCCCACAGGCAAAATGGATGCACAGAGTACTACCAGAGTACTACTAGTTTGCGGTGCGTCCGCTGGCATTCAGCTAGCACTGTTGGGACAGCGTCTCCGTGGCCCAGACTGCTCCGTTCCTGTTCCCCTTCCCACCATCGCCAGCCCTAGGCGGTGGTTCCGCAGGCCTCCACCGCCTTTCGAGGGCGGGATGCCGGTGGAATACAACGTAGTCTGGCGCGTCGGAGCCCAGAGACGCCAAGCCGCACACACCCGATGAGGGTTTGCCCACAACAAGAGAGCTCCTCCGGGAGGGGACAGGGCAGGGAGCGTCGCCCCGTCACCGGGAAGGCTGCCGGAGGGCAGGGAGCGCCGAGGGCGAGCAGGGCTCAGGATCCCATCCCACCTGTATCCCACAGCACACCTCCCGCGGCCCGAGCGCCGCCAGCACACGCCGCTGCGGGCGGCGGCGCCCGGGCAGCGGGGAGCGCAGGAACCCCCCGGGGCTGCTCGGCACCGCCAGCGACGGGACTCGCCCGAGGCCGCCCTCGCCCTGCTCAGCCCCGGGCGGCATCGGAGCGCACAGGGCGGGGGCTCCGAGGGGAACTGCGCCCGGCCAGGCGCTCCCGGAGGCACTCGGCCCCGCCGGCCCGCCGCCGCCCCGTCCTCCCCCCGGCCCGTCCCCCGGCGTGGGAAGAGAAAGAGCGGAGAGACGGGAACCGGCGGCCGTACCAGCAGGAGGGTGTCCGGCCCGCGTCTCTGCTTTCTCTTTGGGAGGCGAAGACATTTTTAGTGTGGCAGCGGCCCCGTTCCCGCACCGCGCACCCGCACCCCGACACGGCACGGCACAGCGAGCACGGCCAGCGCCCGGACCGCCCGCAGTGCCCGGCGCGGCGCTGCCCCGCTCCCGCCCTGTCAACGTGGCCGCCGCCGGGCGCCGCCGCCAGGACGCGCCCCCCGAGGGGCGGTGCCGGGCCCGCCCCAGCCGGGCACGGCGTGTGCGACTTCACAGGGTTATACACCCTCGTTATTTTAATCGCTGAGGGAAACTGGCGCTGGCGGTCAGGAGTTTGATTCCGACTCGGCTGCTTTGTGGCACTTCGAATAATACCCGTCATTAGCGACTAATTGGCTGTTCACACCTTGCGCGTTGATGTGTCCTGCCAAACTGCATAGGTGTGAAGTGGCATAGAGAGCGCTGTGCTGGTTTTGGCTGGGGTAGAGTTAATTGTCTTCGCAGTGGCTGATACCGAGCCGTGTTTAGAGTCTGTGCTGGAAACGGCGTGGATGACACAGGGATGTTTTAGCTATTGCTGAGCAGAGCTCACACAGCGCCAAGGCCTTTTCTGATTGCCCCAACCCACCAGCGAGGAGAATGGGTGGTCACACGGAGTTGGGAGAGGACATGGACAGGACAGCTGACCCCAACTGACCCAAGGGATATTCCATACCATATGGCATCATGCTCAGCATATTTATCCAGGGAAAGAAGAAGGAAGGGGGGATGTTTGGAGTTACAGCATATATCTTCCCAAATCACTGTTACACGTGATGGAGCCCTGCTTTCCTGGGGATGCATGAACACCTGGTCTGTCTGTGGGAAGTCGTGAATGAACTCCTTGTTTTGTTTTGCTTGTGTGTGCAACTTTGCTTTCCCTATTAAACTGTCTTTGTCTCAGTCCACGAGATTTCTCACTTCTACTCTTCTCATTCTACCTCCTATCCCACCAGGGGAGGGTGAGCAAACAGCTGTGTGATGCTTATTTGCTGTCAGGGGTTAAAACCACGCTAAGCGCCAACCTTGCCTGTGCTTCATATCTCATTACCTTTGTTTGAAATCACAGTGCTGATTCACATCATTTTAAGGAAATTTTTCAAATGCTTCGTTTACATTTTCCAAGTCACATGGAAAGGCATAGGAGATGATATCTGAATAAATTATATTAGCAGCAAAGTGTAAGCCGTACAGGCCATTCTGGTTTTATAATTTGACATAAGAAAGCAAGTCCCCCAGGAGATGAGCGTACAGTGTTTGGAAGTTGAATGCCCCCCTCCCTCCCTTCACCAAAGTGGTGTAGAGTATTTCATCACACATTTGTTAGAGTGAAATTAATATAATAATATTTTAATTATATGTTATCACTCTTTGTTACAACTGTGTTACCATTGCCAAAATATATGTGATGGGTAAATATAAGTGTCAGGGATTTTTTTGCAGCACTCCAAAATATGATCATGTCATCATCTCCTTAACAGCCTGAATTAACAAATGCTGTACAAACATTGTAACTAAGTTCTTACATTTTGCTGCTGGGTCACTTTAATTTCTTACACATGCGGCATTTTAGTCTCATATTACATTTTCAGCTCTGTCACCTTCTGGGTAGCCTAACACAAATTACTCCAATTCCCTTTCTAGTCTCTGTCAAAGTCTATCCAGATTAGAATCTTTTCTGGCGTAGAATTACCTCATAAATGGAGATTTTAATGATTTTTTTTGTCTACTGTCCTCTGAACTCAAAATAAAATATTACATTTTCAGTTTTTCTTGGTTTTCCCAGGTATGTTTGGTTTGGGTTTCCCTGTACTGGTTACCAGAGGTGATAGGAATTTTAGCTGTGGCAGGTTTTATCTAAACCAACTGTTATAGATATGTAATTAAAGAAAATGTGCTTTATGACATTAAAAAGCCCACAGGTAATTTTTTTTTCTCTAACAATCAGTAATATTTTCATATTTCAATGTAAAGATTTGGTACATGAGGATGAACTGGGAGGAAGTATTACATCAAAGATGTGCTTTGGCTACTCTTGCGAAAGCTGGCAACGTCTTAACGTTATGAGACTTCACATATTACCATTAACGCAAGTATTTGCATGAAGGCTCACTGTGGCTTAACAGCTAAAATACAGTATCCATCCTGAGTATGTCTCAGACACACAGGGCTGAAACAGGATGTTTCCTGCAAATGCAGCTGTGCATCTGATTTGGAAGCTGGGATCTCAAGGCAAACCATTCTGGTGCAGAAAGGAGCAAGGACTGGAAAAGGGGAAAAGAGATTGAACCAGGAAGTGAGGAACAGGAGGACTTGGCCTAAGTCGACAAGAAGGTGAGGTCAAAAAGCTGAGTAGAGGATAATGGAGAGGTGACATGAGAGTTGCAAAGCAAGGCAAGTGCCACAGTAGAAGGAAACAAGTATTTTTCCTCAAACAGTGAAGTGGAAGCCAGGACTGGTTGGGTGAGATGAGGAGCCCAGGGGGAAGGGAGGCAGGACTGAAGGTAGGTCAGGCTGGAGCAAGCACACAGAGGATCAGGCTTGTGGCAGGGAGAGGGAAGGGTCTTCACAGCTTTCTACACTGACCTCTCTACACTTGTCAATGCATATAGTTACTCCTTTCTTCAAGTGACAGGGACCCATGCAAAAGCTAAGTTTCTATGCTTGCAGAAGAATTATGTAAGTGTCAGTATGATACCATAGGGTAGAATTTCAATTTCAGATTGAAAAAAGAGACAAAACCTACAAATTTAAAAATAAATAAATAAGTAAATTGAGTTTTGTAAAACCAAGCACCTAAATGAGAATATGTCTTAAAGTTTGTTAGTGAGACTTTCAATTTTGTGAAACAGAGTCATGATTTCTTTGGCAGATATAAGGCAACATTCATTTCCCTAACTAGTAGCGGTGCCATAATATTAGTAGCAATCATAGAATCATTAAGGTTAGAAAAGATCCTTGAGATCATCAAGTTAAGCATCACTTCTGGAAGTGTTCAAAAAAGGTGTGGATATGGCACTTGAGGACATGATTTAATGGTGAACCTAGTTCACCCTGGGCAGTCTGTTCCAATCTTTTACAACCCTCTCCGTGAAGACGCTTTTCCTAGTATCCAGTCAAAACCTCTCCTGTCACAACTTGAGGCCATTTCCTTTTGTTCTGTTACTTGTTACCTGAAAGAAGAGACTGGCACTCACCTCACTACAACCTCTTTTTACAGATAGTTGTAGTGAGCAATAAGGTCTCCCCTGACCCTGCTTTTCTTTAGGCTGAACAACAGCCTTCTCAATTATGCCAGTCTACAAGAAGTACAGAGGCATTCTTAATGACAGGCAGAAAATGCCAGGATTTTTCAGTCACTTAGTCATTTCCAGAAGGCCCGTTGTTTGTGGCAGCATGCACGAATAGGAGCAACAGTGGGAAACTTCAGCGGGAAACAGGCAGAGATTTTACAAAAAGCTGGCTGTGGAGTCATTTCCTTTGCCAAATCAGCCCCGCCTGGTGCTGACACACTTTCCCCAGAGACTGTAGCAAAGACAAGTCCCTGCTGGAAAACGAGTGAATGAGGGCATCACAGGACAGGGTGCTGAAATGTAGCAGCACACTGAGGGGAGAGTAAGTAAAGTCAGGTTGCTTAGAATATTTCATGTTTGAATGTGTTTTGAGGACTGCTGAATGTTTTAAAATATGAGCATTTTTGTGGAGGATTCCACGGCACATCTCTTCAATTCATGGGTAAGAGCTCGTAATAGACGTTTCAAATATCTGTGACATTATCCTGCATAGCCAAGAAAGAGTACTCTCCAGCTACTGCTAATTTTAACTAAAATAGCAAGCAGAAAGAAGCTATGTCTTTTGCTGTAATGGTGCAGGCAAAAATGCCTGTGTTAAAAAAAAACAAAAAAAACCAAAAAAAACCCAAAAACCACAAACCAAAAAAACAACACCCTAACCAAAAATAGGAAGAAAGTCCTTTACAGATCCTAAAGACTAAGTTAAGGAAAAAACAAAACAAAACAACACCAACCAACCAACCAAACAAAAGAAAACAAAAACAAAAACAAAACCACCAAACCTAAACCCCACAAACTTGAAGTGTTAGGAAAGTATGTAAAAGCATGCATAGAAGAACTATTTTCAATGTCAATCAGGCCTTTACAGCACTTCTGACAATAATACTAGGCTCTTATTTTTTGTACTCTATAGCCCCAACTATGTTCAGTAAGCAGTCTATTTTAAAAAAAACAGTCTTGAACTATAATTAGGACACCATTTATGTCTAATTTGAAAATAACTTCCCAGTGCTTAACAGATGGCCACAGTTTTGGTGCTTTCACTCAGGGCCTGCAGCAAAGTTTTGTGTTCTTTCTGAAAATACTGACACACGTAGAAAAGCAATTTCTGGGTTCAAGTCAACGGGGAATTATAACGGTGCAACTTAGGATCACTCAGCACTTAAAAGGCAGCTAAATGTTTTGCTGCACGACTTCTGCTGTCATTTCCAGCACACATATGTGCATGCATGCTGTAAATTCTGGGAAATATGATCAACTGCTCTGTATTTAGCTTATATGGCAGGCAGAACTGTTTCAGATAGTGGGGTGTTGCCAAATTTATGGATAACCATCAAGTCAATGAAAACTACCAGTCAATTTTGATAATGCATCCAAAATAGTTTTGCTTGAAAACAATCAGTTGTTTTGAAATGTTGGCTGTTTTATTTCAACCAAATGTTTTAATATTTTGCTATTTTTAAAGATTAAAAGCCATGGAGAAGCTAAATTATTTTCTGGTTTTTTCCTTCTTCCTTTCTTTTTTCCTCAGCCAGTTAATAAAAATATCAGTTCCCCCAAATAGTTCCAATTCTTTGTTACATTTTTAGGGTGGCATGATAATTTCTGAGCAAATATAAAATAAATCAAGGGGTTTACTTGGGAATTTAATCCTTCATCTTGACTTTTTGAGTTTTGTTATAATGTGCAGACCTGGAAAAACAGTTTGTGTAAGAAAACAAGCAAACAAGTCTGGGGCAAAGAGTAATATGTGCTTTAATAACAATTTTCCACCCTTCCCTTAGTGACTGTTTTTGCATTCACTCATTAAAGTCACTTGGATTGCCAGTGTTTGCTGTTTTCTCCCTATCTTGATGATTTGATTAATTTCATGTTGTTACCATATCTGCCCTGTTACTCTGTCAAGGAACACAAATTTATTTGCTCACTTGATTTACTAATTAAGTTTTCCAGAAAAACCTATATAATTAATTTTTTTTCTTTAGAATTAGAGCAAGTTCCCACTGGGACGAGCTAAATTTGTTGAGTGGTAAAAGTTACTGAATTGAATCACGGTGTAATTGTAAAATTCAGATGCTATTTTTTCTTAGTGTTTTTATTAGATGTCCTTGGAAATATTTCTAGTAAAAAGTATACTACAGGTCTATCTCATGAGAGGGGTGGAATGATGATGTTTTCAGAAAGAAATGCTGCAACATTACATTGCCACTCCTATGCTTTATTGTCATATAGTTCAGACTTCTGAGCAGTTATCAAATATTGAATCAGCATGAAAAGCAATTTCTCAGTATGATGGATTACTGCTGAGATATAAATCAAATTCAGGAGGCTTGTAGCAAATTAAGAAGTTATTCTGTATTTCCCTTTTCACAAAAGCCTTCTATTTTTCTGTTAGTAGTTATCTTAGCTGCAACGACTATTTTTTACATTTGCTCCTCCCCACTGTTTACAATATTATTTTAAGTGTTAAGTTTTAGACATGGTGCATGCTAGAGTGATATAATTTGTTGTAAGTTTCTTTTCTTTCAAGGACAGTCACAGGTTGTTACTGTCCATTAAAGTAAAGTAAAAATTTATATTTACTTCATGTGAGAATTCTGCCTTTAAGAAAAACCCAAAAGGAAACCACCATTGCAATAAAACCTCATATTAAGTTAAAATTTATTACTTTTCATTAAAGTCTTTATAAGCGTCTTCACCACTATATACTAAAAGGCAAATAAAGTAAAATAAAGGGAATAAACCTCTGTAAGTTTCCAGAGGCTTTGCCTTGCAAAATATCACTGTTCATTCTTCTTCCAATACAGTGCAATGCAGTTCTGCCTTAGAACACAACTCACAGTAATAATACTACAGAAGTATTCTGATATGGAAGATAAATAAAGCAATTTAGAGATTCAATGGAAGAAAGGCAGGAAGAAAGGAAGAAGAAAGAGAGGGAAAGAGAAAAAAAGAAGGAAAGTAGGGAGGGAAATAGACAGGGAGGGAGATACCTGCTGCAACAGGGAAAGTAAAAGTTGTCCTTTGGAGGTTTTTATCCAAAGAGCTCAATATTATGCATAAAGGCCATAATTTTCATTATTCACTGGCTTATAATGGGTAAACAGAAGTACAGAGAGGTAAAAATAAGTTGCCATAGCCTAATTAGTAGCAGAGATGAAAACAGAAGCCAGGCCCCATGGGGCACAGTTCTCTCTCCATTGTCTCATTAGTGTGGGACTTAGCAAAGCAGAAGTGTATTTTGCCATGATAGGTAATGGTCACAGTACTGCTGCCCAGTTAGAGAGGGTCTTATTCTTCGGTCTCTGTAGACAATAAGACTTCCCTCCCCATGAGCATAAGTGTGAGGACTTACATCGCAGCTTCAGAATCAGTGTGAATAGGGACTGTGGTTGCTCCTGGGAGCTACTGGTGGGCATACATACTAAATGAGGCTCAAGAGAATTAGGTGTTGAGGTTGGGAAGTGTGTCTTACCCACTCTTCTACTCCTCTGTTTCCCATCCCATTCTGTCTTGTGAGATTGCAACTAATTTGGACCTGTGGAAGCTGTACTATTTCAGTTAAGGAAAAAAGTTAGTGCTGGTTCAGAAGTGAAAATGAAGAAAAGTCAAGCTAATTTAAATTCTTAGTGTTTCAAAGCACATTGGATTTGGTGGGGTTTTTTGTACGTTTTATTTCTAACAGTTGTTGACATCTGAATGTGGGGGTTTTGTGGTTTGAACTGAGAACCTGGGTGACTACAAGCTTTGCAGTAAGCACTTTTTATAGAACTGATAGTTACTTAGTGTCCATATTTCATATTTCAAGTCACATACCGTGGTAAGTAACACCAAATTTCTCTGATTTCAGTATCTTCAGGTTCTTTCTATTCTTTCATAGAAATGTTGTTGGCTTCAAAGGAAATTTTGCATGTACCCAGGTACGGACAGTTGGCCCTAGCTTCTAAGAAATAATGTTTTAGGACTGCAGGGTTGACTGCTACAGGTGCTGAAGTGCTGCCATTAATACAAGCTCATGATAGGCCAGCACCTTTCAGTACCTGTTAGAGGGATCTCTTGGAGCTTAGGCACAGGCAGCCATTCCTAAGACACAAGTGAAGTTGATACTCAGCTCCCTGCAGCAACAGTACCTGACACAGGCTTTACCTGACCCTGCTTTATCCTTCCAGTGTAGTCAGACCTATTCTAAAAGACACTTCTTCTCCTGGAAGAGCCTTAATGCCTTAGTTTCAAACCTAAGATTTCTGTTAACTTTGCAGTAACTATATCAGTTGCAATGTTCTGGTCTTTATGCTATGCATTATTTATTTGTGTTCCTTACAGAGAACATTAAGTAATAGAGGACAAGAAATTATATATTGTGGTGTATATTTAGTCCAAATGTATCTTTGTCTAGAGTAATGTAGTCATTTTTTTAATCTTTGAACTGATCTGAACCCATAGCTCAACTGTAAATCTACCCAATAATTTTCCTTTAGAAACACTACTTTATGTTACGGAGAGAACTAATTACTAAACAGCAAAATCCCTTTTCAGTTGAATTCTAGATGCCAGATTTCCAACTATAATTCTTCATTCTTATTAGAAAGAGTCTCGGTGTGTCAACATTCTTATTGATGTTTTCTGCTGAATGCTTTGTTATAAACTGAACATAATTAAATGTAAGTAGACTGGTATTTCATCACAGCTCAAGGGTATAAGGCTAACACATTTTTTCTCCTGTTATCTCTCCAGTCTGCTTTCTTCTTACATGAAAAGAATGCAAAGTATCAGCATTCTTTAGGGTTGGGAAGTTTTATGACCTTTCCTTAGGAAACTGCAGCATTTGAACAGTGGTGGAAGGGCTGTTTTGCTTTTCAGTTGTATTCCAGAATTATGTCAATTTTAATGAGTGTATTTTCAAAGTACTTGCTAGCTGAGAGCTAAATGTTATGAGATGTTTTTAATGTATGTATCTATATTTTATTTTTCTTTGCACAAAGATTCAGTTTGTTTAGCAGTTTTCATTTCTCCCCACTTGTCCTGGCTACATAAATTCTTTTTTTTTGGTTGCCAGTATTACAATTTTTATACTTTTCACAGAAACATAGTTTTACTTTCGCCAGTTATCCTGTGTCAAGTATTTATCGAAGTACTATTTGGTTTTTCATGCCTGTACTGGGTCTGTCTGAGATGGGGGTAATTCTCATCATGGCAGCCTTTATGGTCCTGTGTTTTGGATTTGTGACCAAAACAGTGTCAACGTAGCAGTGTTTTGGCTGTTGCTGAGCAGTGCTTGCACAGCGTCAAGGCTTTCTCTTTTCCCATTCTGTGCCCTGCAGTAAGTGGGAGAAAGGGAAGTGAGCAGGCGTGTGGGTGCTTGGCTGTTGGCCCCGATCACCCCATCACAGTGGTGACTGTGGGAAAACTGAGTGCCAAGGCTAGAAGATGATCACCCTATCAGGTACTGAAAAGTGTGGACCTATAATGAGCTTGTATTAATGGCAGCTCTTTAGCACCTGTAGCACGTGTAGCACTCAACCCTAAAGTCCTAAATGGCTTCCAGGAAAATTTGTTCCCCATGGAATTAATTTTCCATGCATGACTGACTGGTCTGTATTTCTACAGATTACCTTCTTGCCCCTCTTAAAGAGGTACGTGATATGTGCCTTTCCCAGTCTTCAGAAACCCATTTTTGATTGCCATGTCCTTTCAAAACTTATAGAAATCTTATGAAGGACACCAGCCAGCTGTGCCAGCACTATTGTATGCATCCCATCCAGTCTTACATGTCCTGCTGGCTTATCCCTAACTCTTCTAGTTACCCTCTACCATGAGTAATGCTTGAGTTCTACTTGCTGTTAAAAGGTTCCTGGTATACCTGAGAGAAGAATATGCCAGTAAAAACTGAGGCAAAAAAAGCACCAAGTACATCACCTTCTCCCAATCCTTTGTCAATCCCTTCACATTTTTATGTGCCATCACATTTTTATGTACTATTGTTCTTTATTCCCTCCCTTTCCAGCTAAATCCTGAGGACAGTAAGCTACCAGGGGCTTTCCACTTCCCATTTCCCTGCTTGTACTGCATTTTGATGAATTACCAAAGGCAGTACCAGCCACCAAGCAACATATTAACATTGCTTTCTTGAAGAAATACTGTCCCTGGATCTTGAATCCCAGCAAATTGAAATCGTGATGTTGAGCTGGTAATAGCTGAAACACCAATTTGGTGTTACAATTTCCAAACCATGTTACAAGGTCATGTGGAAGAATGACTGATACTGCAAGGTCAAGGAAAATATACATCATCAAACTAATTGAGGGTCACCACCATCATTTATGGACACTCTGAGAAGGTAAGAGGGACGACAAATGGATCACTCTTGAATTCGTCGCATCCTTTTGTCAATATCTGTCCTAGAGGAATAAAGGGACCCATAATCCTGTTTGCAGCCACCTAATTTATTATTTTTTAATAGGCCATTTCTTCCAACTCTACTGATTCTGAATTCTAGGCTGTTACTCTATTCCTGGTTCCCCCTCAAGGGCAAGTCTGCTAGAAATATTGTCTATTAGAGTTGTCCTGAAACAGCCTCAAGTTCACAGAGATTAACTGGGAAAGTTCTGGCTCTGCAGACTACCTCATCCTTCTGCCCAAGGATTAGTTCTACTTCCTTGTCTTTTCATCTGCTCCTTGTCATCCTGCTTGCCCTTTTCTGTGGCACGAAGTTAATCACAGTTTCTAAACCTGTGTCTGACACAACAGTATGAAAGTTTATAAGCCAGTTTATAAGAAAGACAGCACTCTACACTGAAACTGAATTGCATTTTGCTGTCATTATCAACAGCCATGAGTCATGCTTCATGCCTCTATCCCCCGTCCATCAGTTAAATCTTGTGTAGATTCAAGCACAGGTTAAAAGTGCATCCTTCAAAAGACTATCTTGGGCATGCTTTTGCTTCTATAATGCTTGCTAGCTCTTACCTCCCTTTCTATGCTCTATTGCCATCTTTTCCCAATGCAGTGGTGAAAATAACTCTATATGGTCCTGTTCCAAATGTCTTTCCAGAAGATGAGCCAGTCCTCCATGTTGCTACCAGCTCTGAACACTTGATGGAAATCTCTCCACCAACAAATTGCTCAGGAAGAAATGCCCTGTTTCTTTTCTTTGCTCAGCCCCTTATGTCAGTTAAAAACCTGTTGTTTTGCCTACTTCTGTTCTTTGACCTTGAGACAATCCTGGAATAAAGTTCTGCTGCATCCAAATCACCCTCAGCAAATGAAATATATATGATAATAATGTAGCTGCTTTTTAGTCTCATGGGCATTTATCATATGTCATGACTTGGAGTTCTGTGGCAATGTCTGAGAAGTACTGTGTGAGAGCCTGCATGCTGCACTGATCCCAATTAGCTGCATCATGGACCAAAAGTGAATCAAACCCCATGCTAAAAATGTAACTGTCAGCTGGGGATATTCTTCAGACATCCCATGCCTGACTTATCCTATAAGGTAGAGCTCAGTTGTGTCCAGGGTTCATATCTGATAGAGAAATGTGGTATAGTCCATTGCTATATTTGTGTAAAACATTTGTGTAAAACATGGGTGAAGCCTTAAGTGAAATAAACCCTTCTGATTAAAGTGATAATACACACTGACTTTAAGAAGCATTTTCAGTTTTGATCAAGGAGGAAGAGAAGGGTATCAACTGGTGATAAATTAATTAAGTTTGCTAATACTCAAGCCAATGATATGTCTGTGTCTGGTTTGCCAGAAAGAAAACAGCATTTTCAAAGAGGCAAGGAAAATTAAGAAAATAGTCAAGAAAAAGATCCAAAGTGAAGGATCACCTTTCACCTTAAGATGTGAAAGTCAAAAATTTTGTGGGAAGATGTGGGAAGATGACTGGGGATAAAATGATGGAAATTACAGGGGAAGATATGGTTGCTATTCGCTGGATGGAACATGATCAACACACCCAACCTCCCCCACACAATGCAGTCTAAGGGGGACTAAACAGAGAGTGGAGCAGAGGGCAGACACTGTGCCCAGGCTCTGTGGAAGCCCTTGCAGAGGAGAGAACTTGGTGGTATGTTCTAGCTAATAAATCACACAGCAGCTGAAAAGCAAGGGAGATAAAGGAAGGTGTCCTGCTGCTGAATCACAACCGTGGCAGAATCACTCTTCTTGGGCTGATGCATGTTCCCATCCCAAGCTTATCTCAGGTAATATCCTGAGATACCTCCCCCAAGGTACAGCCACCTCTCACTGAGTAAGATGTATGATTAAAGTCACCCAAGCTCCACCTAAATGTAAGTAGCATAAAAGTAAGTTAAGAATGGGGAGAAGTGGGGCAAGACTCCAGCGTAACTTCTGAGATCAGTTGATGAGCTGAACTTGTCTTCTCAGATCATCCATAGGAACACCTATTGGGTAAGGACTGTGTTCTGTGAGAGCTGAATAATTATCTTCAAATAGCTTTTTTGGGGTTTAGAGCTTGGTAGCATATTGCTTTGAATTAGTATATTACTTTGAATATATTTTTGCAGTCAGATACTATCACCAGCAATTCTCAAACCTTAACCTGTCAAAATTTTTTTAATAAAGAGTGTGTGATGGTTTGGACCTGGCTCCCTGCCAAATGCCAAAACTCTCAATATCAATTCCCCCCACACCCCCCTCCCTTCTTCCTCCAGGGCAAAGAAAAAAAAAAACTATGCAAATTGAAGAACCCAAAATTAAGCTAGTTATATAAAAATATATATTTTATGTATATTACAGTTATATACAGTTAAGAAGCCATGTGCACAGCAAAAGGGAATCCAAACACCTCCCTGAAGGGATAGGAAAAAGGGAAAAAAGGGAAAAAAGGGGATAAAAAAGGGACACCGAACAGATATATGCAATCAAACTCAAGAACTATACTAATAACTAACAAAACAGATCTCACCACATCCCTTAGAAAAGCAGGATTGGCAGACACGGCCAGCACTCTCCAAGCCTCCACGTGTCAGGCCAGTGGATGCTGCAGGCCTCAGCCTTAGATAAGCGAGACCAAGGCAAGGACCCACTGTTCCCAAACCTCACCGGAAGAGAAGAGAGCAAAGGCCTCCCCTCCCTTCTTATTTGTACCCCCATTTACATAAAAATCGTATGGAATACTGGGAACACGGCCCCTTCCTTGGTTACAAACTTGTCACCAAGGAAGATCTAGATTAAAACTACCACAGAGTGTTATTCACTCAAGTCCTTCAAGGGTGCTGGCAGTTACTAGCAGCAGGAAAGACTTGGAGATACAGGAGGGGCTCTCTCTGTTTAGTGTGTGACCATGAACAAGTCAGTGGAACTGCCCTCCAGTCTACTGAACTGCTCTGTGAAGAGTCCCCAAAATGGAACGCTGACAGATTGGTCAGGCACAAGGGTTTCTGCTTTCCTGGGGTGCAGACAGACTGATCAAAAGCTAAGGGTTTGAGTAAATCTCCCCTTTTCATGTGACAGAAAATAATTTGATTTTGAACATCCTTAAAATGTATTTAAACAAATATATTATGAAAGGTAACATTCTTTCCTGAGCCAAGACCCTCTTCCATGACCTCAGCCTGAGGATGTTTTCATTTTTTTTCTAGACTGAATCCTCAGTCAAGAGAATGTGAAATTCTAGCAGTCTCTCAGCTGCCTCATAACAGGTGAGAAGAAACTTTAGAGCCAACATAAATAATGACTAAAGATCTGCATGCATTTTCTGTTTCTTTTGGCACTTTGACTTTAGAAAACTTTGCAACCACCTATTTTAAATTCTGTTGGCAAACATTCTTTTCCTATGGCTAATGACTTAATCCCATAGGTTTAAGATTTAAGCTAACCTTAGAACCAATTTAGTGGAATATTCTTACAATACCCAGCATCCCAATACATTTTTTTTTTTCCTTTTTGGAGCTTGTCAGATAGGGGTTTAAGTGAAAGAAACATTGTCTCTTGACTTGAGCTAGTCAGGAAAGCAGAAGAACAGTGGAGGAAAATATTAACCTAAGAATTCTTGCCAGTTTGGGTGTCATAGTGTTTCCTAATACTGAATGAAAAGATTCTTTAAATGTCAAGTTTCATAAAGTGAAAGACATGCAGCACTGTGAGAAGCAGTAGGAAAATGGTCTGTTATAAATATTTGAACTCTTGCTGCGGTATCTTTTCTCTTTTGTCCTCCCTGATATAGCTAAAACTAACATCTCTATTGAGCTTCAAGAACCGGGTCAATCGACTATTGAACAAGAGTGTTTGTCACCTAGACGAATGAATAATTAATGTAGTCTCACTAATCTCGTATCAAAGGGAAGGAAATGTAATAGCGAATATGCTTATGTGTAAGGAGGAAAAAAAAGAAAATAGCAACATCCTACCAGGTCTGCTTAAGTGGTTCACAGACATGAACCAGAGCTGAGGGTGCAAACTGAAATGCTTAGTGAAAATAAGGTGACTGAAAACCCAGAATAATTTCTTTTGCTGGGAAGAGAAGTGAGATGAAGGAAGAAAAGGTTTCTGAGCCTGTTCAAAAGGAAGCATGGAGAGTATTTTCAGCTGAAGATTTTGGACCAAGAGATGAAATCACTGTTGCTAAGCTTGGCTATTCTCTAAGGTAATGAAAGATTCAGGCTGCTTGTATTTCTCTAACTTTTCAGTATATCCTGCCTCTGAATGCAACTTAGCCAAATCTAGAGGTAGAAATCCATTTCATTTTCTATCCACTGTCAGAATATTTTCTTTTAATGATTCTTTCTCTATGAAAAGTAAGAAAGTGTTGGGAGGTGGGGATGTATTCTGAAGATATTCCTAGAAGCTTGGTTAAATTTTTGAAAGGAGATGCTGTAGTACAAATATTCAAAATTCCTTTAGACTCAGTACAATCCAGACACAGTGTGGAAAAAGAAGGGTAAAAAAGGAAACAGGAGCTGATGAATAGGAAATGTAACCACAAGAACATTTTTGAGATCATTGAGGTCCCCAGAAGCTGCAGTGAAATTTATACAAGTTTCTGTTTCATGAAACAACTAAAAAATTGTGCTTGCAATCAGAGACAGAAATGTGGAAAGAATGGAGAAACTCATAGTATATGGAGAAAATTACTCTAGGGGACAATACGTACTTTTTTCTTATCTTAGTGTGTATATTTTAAAGTCTTTTCTCAATGAGAAAGTTACACCTATCTGCTTAGGTATGCAGTTTGAAATAAATATGATAGACATTCCTATCTGAGTTTAAACCAATTTCTTTTCTTTTTAATTCAGGACAAGAAAAAGCTTGCATATGCTATACCAAGAAGGTCTACACAAGAACCTACTCTTGCTAAAGTAGATTGATTTAAAACCTTGTTTAAATTAAATCAGTGCATCTTTCTGTTGTGAAGAAGGCTGTCTTCATGTGCATTGTCCACATCAGAGGCAAACCTGGTACAAGTATTTCACTGCTGAGGAGGTGAAATACTTCTGGTGATTCACCATTTTTCAGAGAAGTACTTTGAAAAAGAAGCTAGAGATAAGAAAATTTGTCTGTCTTACAGAAAAAAAAAAAAAAGTAAAAAGCAAACCAGCATCTCAAACAAACAGGAAATTCCACATATAGCACAAAATCAGACCAGAAAATCAGGAATTAAATACATTGAGAGACAGAAGGACCTATTCAACAAGCAGTATTAATGAAGGTAATATATGCATACAGTCAGAGAAAATCACATTCAGCTTGATGAAGGAACCATTTGACAAATTAATAGACTTTAAAGCATGTCATGTTTAACACTGAAAGATGAAAGAAGAGTTAGCGATGTGTCTTTGAATTTAACAAGTTGAAGCCAAGTCAAAAAGTCTGCTGGGTTTGCATGTCATAGGCAAAGAAGAGCACACACGAAGCCATGATCATTCCTGCTCTGTTCAGAACATAAGAGAAGTGCAATCTGGACTTCCAAGAAATCAGTGTCACATTCTGCTGTGAGGTGAGTGGACCACTGGAAATCTGTTGTGGGCGAAGGAAACAACTGCTTTCTCAATAGCTTGACATGGAGATTTTCTCTTCAGTGGTTCGTCTATCTTTGTAAAAACATTGTAATTAGTAGAAGGGAGTCTGCATAGAAGGTAGACTGTACATATCTAAGAAATAATGCAGAATACAGAATTTGAGAAGAAATAAATGGAAAATTTTGCAATATTTTTACTGAAAATTTTCCTCCTTTTACAACCATCTGTAGGTTGCAATGAGGTGACCATGAGAGAAATATGAAAAGATAAAGTATATGGGATTCTTTCAATAACACAGAATGCCAGTGAAGGGAAAGAAGCAATTCTGATAATAAATGTAAGCTAGGGAAAGAAAGAAGGCATAGCTGAGAAATAGGAGAATCCATGGACTAAAAATACTGAGTGGTAGTAGTAGGAGACCATTACATGGCTGACTGCAGACTAATTGCATTTGTTCAGTCATTGTGAAAATGGATACAGATGGGATGCACAAGTTTGGAAGTATCCTACTGTTAAAGAGAAAATAAAGCAAATGTTACGTGATAAGCCATTACCTAAGATGATGTTGGAGAGAACTCAGAAGATCATATGACTAAGATATTCTTTACTGCTTTAGCAGCTCTTTTAATTAAATTTACTAATATTTTTTTTCCCTAACAATAAGAAATGTAGGATGGTGATTAAGTGGAAAAAAGGAGGAAGCACATCTGACCTAGTGAGATAGGCTTCTTTAGTCTGCCACTGAGTAAAGCTTCCTTGCTGGAAACTGAACCTAGTTTTGTCAAAGTTAGAATTGGTTGCAGAGATTCAGTGGCTCAGTGAGTGTTTTGCATTTTCTTCACTGTTGGGCTATTGCAAGTTCTTACTGGGATGCCTTCAAAGGCACAGTCCAGGTTTTACACGCTTTTCCTAAGTAGAAACAGCTGGGGAAACAGCTGATATCAAAGTTAACTGTTCATCAGAGGTCTGAATACATTCTGGATTAAAAAGGAGAAAAAGAAAAGCCCAGACCAGTCTTTTGTATCTGATTTTCATATACTGATAGTACAGCTTGTGGCAACTGGCACTCACAACTGTTACTCCTGACTGCTCTGACTTTATTACATGGTTCCTGGAAAGTTACATCGACTCCCAGAAAATCTTGTGTTGTTCAGAAGGAAAGCATAAAGTATAAAAACCTCTGTCTCCAGCTGCAAAAACAACACTGTAAGAGTCCTACTTAGTTCTCAAAACAGTAGGAGATGGCTGATGTATGCCAGGGAAGAAATCTGCCTTGCCAGTTAGTGTCCATCCTTTCCCACAGTTCAGACAAATTTACTACTCAGAGACACTGGGCAGCCTTTGGGCCAGATGGTTGGCATGTGATTCTCTGAAGCTGAAGAAGAGTGTGGGTTCCCCTTCATTGGAGAAATCATCAAATGTACATGGCAGTGCGTTTCTCTGAGCAGGGTGACTGTGACATTTAGTGTGAGTCTATTAGAGAGCTACTTCACTTTCCATCTGTGCACCACAGGTAAATCAGCTTTATAGCATGCACTTTTCTCTTTACTTGTCTCTTAAAACACACTGACACAAAACTAGTACATGTTTTTTTTGCAAAATGCTTTGAGGCTGCTGGATAAAAGCAGAAAGAAAACGCAAAAGACATTTTGCGGATAGATTTAAGTCTGAAGATTAAAATACTTCTGCGTGGTGAGCAACATTGAAATATTTATGGTACTTCTTTAGGCTCTGTCAGTTACCCAAATAAAGAGGAAGTATAGGCCCTTGAGCTCTGGTAATTTAAAACAGATTTTCATTCATTTTGGCTAAATTGCTGCATACTTATGCAAGCCACATTAAGCCTGAAGAACAAGAAGCAGCAGCAGGAAGGACCTGTAAGAGAGGACTTTATGGCCTTTGAAGAAAATTCTAGAAAACCATAGAAAATATTAAAATTACACAACTCAGAAAATTGAATTTTCAGGAAAAAAAGGAGCTTGTGAAGAAAGAAACAACAGTGAGGGGGAGACAGAGCCAGTGATAATAGTTTCAATGTTATTTAGAAGAAAGAGGAGGTCAGGCAGAGCAGTATACACCAAAGAATTGTGTCTGGAGCTTCACAAATCAGAAGGAAAAGCTCACATTTGCTAGCAATAATCCACATTTCTCACATTTAGCTGACAGTAACAGGAAAAATTGAAAAAGTGCTCCTGCAGGTACATAACTAAAAAACTTAAGAGTGTTGCTATTCACTCTTAGAAGGAAGTATATTAAATATTTAAATCAATTTAAATGCAACTGTTCTGTTCTAAGTCAGAGAAAATCTCCTAGCGCATCAAAGATGTGTGAGGGTTTTGGTATCAGGCTTTCCAAAGAAAGGACCTGAAAAGCAATTACCTGAGATGTAATACCTAAGCATCTGTCAGTCATGTCTGAAAGCCAGGTGCTTAAGCTAATGTGACAAAGCCATTTTCCAAACATGTGGGTTGTGGCTACAAAGGAGAGGCCCTAATTAGTATTCACCAGTATGTGTCTTTTGGACTTTCAACCTTGAAGGCCTTCATGAAGTCCTCCATCTGAGCCTACAAAAAACTAGAGAAGAGATGCCTAAAGCAGGCTACGTTTTTAGCAGTATCTCTGAAAGCATGGCTGGTCTGGAGAAACAAGAGCCAAGCTTCCTGGTGGGCTGGCTGGAACATGAAGGTTGCTCAACAGAACAGAGTACAAGAAAAACATGATACAGAAGTGTTGCACAAGCAGTCACCATTAACACCATAATATTACCTAGTGTTTTATCATTTATCTAAGGTCCTTACCATCAAGATTTGTATGTTTACAGGAGGTTCTCACTTGTTTTACTTTGCTGTATTTAGCTCACTATATTTTTTATCTTGTCGTCTTCTGCCCTGAAACAATGTGCTTGTGTATTAGTTGTCTGTGTCCCACTTGCAAAATGGCTCTTCCCTTCTGTCCATATTAATTGTTGTCTTTTTCTATGCCCCATCACTGCACAGCTGATTGGACTGGAACTGCTGGTTTCCCTCAAGGGGTGTTGAAGCTCTGTTGCTGGCACCCAGGCTTGAATGATGGTGCCCCTGGGTTTGTTATCTGGCTTAAAGCCCCTCTGGAAATTATTTGCAGCAACTGCCTGCCTAAAGTAGGAGGCCCAGCTCTGCTCTCCCACAGTCTCCACTAGTGCGGTCTGGTTGACCCAGCATGGTCAAAGCTGTGACGAGTGGTCAGTATTTAGCTGTAGGTTCTGTTACATTTCTTTCACCACACGCTGCATGTATGTTCAGATCAAACTAAACTGCCATTCAAGGCTCTGAATTTTTCTATGACTGAACCATCCCCTTGGGTACCATGTAATCTTTTCATGAGTTAAGTTTATTGGTTGGGGAATGTCATTGGGATGGAGATCCAGAGCAGAAGGATTCACTCTGTGACAGAAATAATGTCCAGGCAGAAGCTGCTGAGGATTGACGTGATAGCAGCTTTAACTTTCATCCCAGAAAGTGAAGTACAAGCCTGATAGCATATTCTTTGCTGAATCCAAAAGTTTATTTGGAACTATGTTGATGGTAGCTTCTGTAAGTCATGATAAATGGCAGCTTGTGCTCCTTGCTGCACATATTTCTTGCTTTCATGACATTTCCTACTATCTATATATGATATTTGGGTCATATGGCTGGTAAATTGAGCAGAGGCTTCAAGTGGCATGACTTAGTTTCTCATGGCACCAGTCCTTATATGATACAAATAATACTTCTTTCACTGGTTAAAACAATAATTTCAATGGTTTTAGGAGGGGGTACTGAAACCATTATTCCCACTGTAAAGCACCATCTATAGTAAGACAGGCTCTTCAGAGTTTATGGAAACTTAACGACAGAAATAGAACTGAATAGAAGTTTAGTATTAATTTGATACACTCTGCATGTGTCAATTCCAGCAAGTTAGAAAGCAGAGCAGCTGTGTGGGTGGCATATGTGTCTACAAGTTTGGTTTAGTCCTCTGCACCTTGATATCAGTGGTGGTCCTAACTAAGTCACTTAAAAATAATTACACATCAGTGGTTTTGTAAGAGAATATTCTCAACAATGAACAGTTCCTTATCCTAATGGAAGGGAGTAGGAGAGACTGTTCCTTCTGGGACATGCCTCTTGGCAATGATGTCTTTACCAATACACTAAACAGGTCTAAAGAGTATTCTGTGGCCATGAACTGTGTAGACCTGGCCTGGCTGGCTTAACCTGCGTGCATCCATGACATAGCAACTAGCCTCAAGTCTCCTTCATGGGGTGCTTCTGTGGCTCCAGGATACATAAATATTATGTTTCTGCCTACCTGTTGGTTCATAGTGTCTGAAAACAATGAGTGCTCTGAGTAACACAGCTGGTTATTGCTGAAATAGAAGCTATGTGTTGCATGCATTATGATGTGATGACAGCATATAAAAATGTTTGTGGTTGCACAGTCAACTGCAAGTGCACTGAAGGACAGTGCAGGTCAGACAAATGTGACACAGTCTTGTCCATGCTGCCCAGTGTTCTTGGTTTTTGCTTCAGCTGTCTCAGAGTTTGTGGGTAGGCATGGGCAAATCCATGCTAGGGACTGTGCTAGCAATGTGGCACAGAGTAAAACAGCCACAGGGTGCTTGAACATGCCTGTAAATCTTGTTCTACTAAGGTGCACAAGCACAGTCAGAAAAGAATCAGCGCATGCACAAGAGCAAAACTTCAGGCATGTAAGTAGCTTGACTGCTGGAAACAAAAATGCTCATTGGAACAGAAAGGAGCTTTTAAGAATCAAGTGCTTAAATTGATTTCTGACCTTCATGTGCCTCAGTTTATCAGCACTGAGGGTAATCACATGCCCCTCTACTCACCAGTGTGAGGATGAATAACAATGATTTTACAAGATTCAAATAAAAGAATAATGAGGGCCAAACAAGGACTTTGAGTAGTTTGGCCATGAGAACAGAAATGCAGTTTGACTGCAGTAATATCCTTCAGTGTTGTAGACTCTCTCAGCCCTGTCAACCACAATTAACTGCGCTATTGTAAATTGACCATTGTATTGTGTTGAAATTTTCCAGTTCCAGATACCTCTGTAGCCATTTGGATGACCACTGAAGCAGTGGTATGCACCTAAGGCAGATTCCTTTGATGAGGATACCAAAAACTGATATATTCTTGTCCTCCCTCCTTTCATCCAAATCTCCCACATTACTCAACAAAGTCCTCAAAGTGTGGCGTGTTAGCCTTTAAGGTGCCCTGAGATCCCAGGTGGAGTAGGCTCTATCTGTTTTGTGCTATAAGCTGTATCACAGCACTATGAAGTGGAACCCCCCTCAGTCTCCATCAATTGGAGGTTCATCACAAAGTAGTGGTCCTTCCCAGGCTAGGCTTAATTCATATTCTTGTATTCTGGATAGCAATTTGCCTGAGGCCAGCATTTGAGTTCTGTCAAGTGCTGTTGGAAATCTCAATTAGTTGTTTTTTGCTCTTTAGACCAGAGAAAATACTCTAAATGTAGTCTGGTGTGTTGCTTTTGGAATGCCTTTAAATCTGTGTTTTATGGGGCCCCTCTCCTTCAGTATTTGGTGCAGTTCGTGTAATCTATTACTGCTTCCAACCACCATTCTTTTGGAAGGACACACCATAGAAGAACTTGGTCTTTTGTGTAAGCACATAGCATGGAAACCGCTCTCCTATGAAGACAGGCTGAGATAGCTGTGTCCATTCAGCCTGGAGAAGAGAAGACTCCAGGGAGACCTAATTACAGCCTTTTAGTACCTAAAGGGGTCCTGTAAGACAGATGGGGACAAACCCTCTAATAAGTCCTGTTGCAATAGGACAAAGGGAAATTATTTTAAATTAAAAGAGGGTACATTTAGACTAGATATAAGGAAGAAGTTTTTTACAATGAGGGTGATAAAGCAGTGGAGCAAGTTGCCCAGAGAGGTGGTAGGTGCCCTATCCTTGGAAATATTCAAGGCCAATTTGGACAGGGCTCTGAGCAACTTGATCTACCTGAAGATGTCCCTGTTTATTGCAGGGAGGTTGGACTGGATAATCTTTGAAGTTCCCTTCCAACCCAAACTATTAATGGTTAATAATGTCAGTGTTTGACCTAGACTGTGTGCACTGGCTTGCAGGGAAATGGGAACTCTGGTTTTGAGAGCTATGTGCTCATTTCCAAGGTGATGTACAATTTCCTTCATTTATAAAAGTACTCTGTACTGTTCCCTGGGCACTCTGGGCCCATTATGAAGAACACTGCCAACAGGCCAATGAAGATTATCCTTTCCTTCTGCTCAGCACTAGTGAGGCTGTATCTGGAGAGCTGGGTCCACTTCTGGACATGGACATACTGGAGCAAGAGTGAAGAGCCATAGAGATGATGAAGAGGCTGGAGCATCTCTCACATGAGGTAAGGGTGAGAGAACTGGTCCTGTTTGTTCAGCCTGAAGAAGAGAAGGCTCAGAGAGGATCTCATAAATGTATATACCTGAAATGAGACTGTAGACCACATGGAGCCAGACTTTTCTCAATAGTGCCCAGTGAAAGGATGAGAGGCAATGGGCACATTGCCACAACTGACGCTCAACAAATTTGACTTAAAACTAACAAAACCACTTTTTTTTTCACTATGAGGCTGCATGAGCACTGGAACAGGTGGTCCAGAGATGTTGTGGAGTCTCCATCCATAGGGATGCCATCTTGAGCAACTTCCCGTAAGTGACTGTTTTGAGCAGGGGGTTTGAATTGAATGTTCAGAGGTCCTTTCAGTCTCAGTGACTGTTTGATTTTGTGATTCTGTGTTATCTGTTTCCAAGCAACAGGGACACTACAAGAGATGATGAAGGCTGAGAGGCGCTTAAATACTTCAGTATGAAAAACTACCTATAAGACCTAGTTTTGAAAATATAGTTTTCCCTGTAGAATACTGAGGAAAGAAGAGGCTGACAATGTCTTCCTTCATGCCTAACATTGTTCTCTAAACCCTGTGCAGTTTCAGGTGTTTCAAGTAAAGTCATTTGCTATTTGCACAATAACAGAGATACAGTTCAGGCTGTCCAGTCACATTTAAGAGCTGCATCAGGAACTTAAAATGACATAGAGTCATTGTTGTACTAGGAGTTTTCCATCTTTGTTTTTGACTTGTTTTAGCAATCATTTTGTAGGCTGCCTTGCCTAGATTCAATTCTGGTACAAATGGAATTTGTTTATTCCTTTATTTATTGTATGAGGAAATTGACTTTGGTATGTATTCTAAATAACACAGTAGAAATAGTCCACAACTGGAAAAGCATAGTGTTAAGTTACATTGTTCTATTGTTTTCCTGTCGAGGCATATTTAATTGTTGCCAAGCAGGGTATATTTCTGTAATGCCGTGGCAGATTCTCTGTGGAATGGAGTTTTTATCTATCATGTTAATGAATGGTTTAATAATACAGTTAGAAAGACTACTCACATAAAATGCTTTAATGATGGATGTCAGAACAGTTTCTAGAATGGATTTGTTTTAACAAAGGCAAATGTGCTTCCTCAGGCATCTGTGGGATTGCTACTAATAGAAGGAGAGAACATCATTAAACTGGCAGCATCATGTGCCTATGCTTCTATCATCCTTTTTCTTTTATCATGTTTTACTAGATGTTTTTGAAATGTAAGTTGCAAAATATTTTATGTCACATTTATCAGTAGAGTTGAAGAACCTGTGTTCATTGCACTGTTTCCCACAGTGTGTTCCCTTTGTGGAATGTGTTTAAATATATCTAAGCCACAGACACAGAAAAGTTAGAAGACTGATGCTCTATGATGTTCCCTTGGATAATCAATACCAAATTATGATGCTATAAAAAATGCAATCGCTGTTCTGTATTTGAAAGACAGCGTTATAAGCTTTTTTACTCCATTTATTTGACTAGCACATCATGGCTGCCTTTTGAACCCAAGCTAGAATAAAGTCTACCTGGCAATTTACATTTTTACCCTGAAGTACTAAGCACCAAACCTTTATTTGTAGTCCTTCTGTAAAGAAACATAAGAAAAGTTTTGGGTTTTTTTCTCTGATACCAGGAACAGAAACAAGGCAGATGTGGAAAGGAGAAGTCCTGAGCAGAAAAAGAAGAATATATTTAAGGACAGAACAAGTTTCTCTACAATACTGAAACTCTTTAGATTATAAAATATCAACACTTCTTGAATGTTTTCTCCTACAATATTATAGTAGTCTCTAAAGTAATCTACAAAACAGTTTTAATTAGCAGGCTATCTGCAAAATGTCTTTTGCTTTTTGAAGTTAAAAAAAAAAAAGTTGTGAACTACATGTATCTTGTATAAAAAATATATATGTTTTGAATGTTCTGTGTATATTCTAGGTACTGCACTGCAGAGACAATCTTTCCTCCATGCATGAAACTCTCATTTAGGAAAATAGCAAACCTCAGATTAAACTATTTCTTCAGTCTAACTGTGTTTTTGTTGCATAGGAACCATAAAGTTTCAAGCTTGTATTAAATATATTGCAATTCAAGTTGGAAACTCTGTAAGTGGCCAGCACTTGATGCATCAGAGGAGGGCAGCAGACAAACAAACCAAAATCTGATTGTGTTCTACTAAACATATTCAGGGAAATTTCATCTTCACTCGTTGTTAGACATGAAGGAAATGACATGAATGCTCCTATTTCTAACATTTATGTTCTATTTTTGTCCAAAAGGAATTTCTGGAAACCTACTGCAAGTAAAAGAATTATCTAATGTAATATATATATACATATGCACATTTATGTGCATATCAATTAAATAAATATTTGTGTGTATATACACATATGTATAGATATATCAAGTAAAATATCAAGCAGAATATTATATAATTTTAGTCAGGTATAAGATATTTATTCAAAGAAATCTTCCAAATTGTTAGTTTCATTGATGAAAATAACATTTAAAGGTAAATTGCAAATTGTTTTAAAAGTATTTTTTTCTGCATTTTTTACCTTGACAGCTGTACTCTAAAGCTTTGACAAGTTTTCAGGGGAACTGATGGCTACAAATGTGACTGATAATTGAATAATACAATTTTATTTCCTAATGGTGCTACTAAATCTAATTGGCACAATGCATTTTCCTGAAATTTTTATCTTTAAAAAGTGACTCTTCTTCCTTTAATTCTGTAAAAAAAAAAAAATAGTTATTGAGTGCTCATTATTGCACAGGTTGTGATTTATCCTTTTTCCTACCACTGTAGAAAGATGGGAAAAGATGTTTACAAACAGACTTGCAAAACTACTTGGACAGGATTAGATTTCTAAAACCAACATTGCAGTCCTTGAAAGCCTGTGCTATGCTCATATGCTAACTGCCTCGAAGTTGCCTTTTTTACTATTCATTTGTAATTCCCATCAGCAGCCATTAGATAGGTACTTGGCCACCTATTTTTCCAGAGGGGCCCTGTCAACAGGCACAGCCTAAGTGCATTAAATGGCTGGTTATCTGCTCAGAGGGCAGTGGGGGCTTCCATTCTCCTCCACTTCCACTCAGCTCTATGGTTAGTGCACTGACTCAGACAATCTGAATTTTTTCCAGAGGGTGGTTTTAAGAATGCAGCTTTGGCAAGACATACATTATATGATTTACACCTTTTCTGTATTTAAAGCTTCTCAAAACTGTCCTGTAATTGATTGAATAAATTGAGCAGTTCATCTCAGAAAATGAAAATGTATTTTTATGATTTCCTGTGTTTGGTATTTCATGTATCCAGAAACCCTGAGGCTTCTGTCATCCAAACAGGTTCTTTGAGAGTAGGAATTATTCCCACTTTACAGTGCTAATCTACAAATGCTGTTTTTCTCGGGAAGGTCATTTTCCATGACATCTCAAGCCTTGAGCTCCCAGCTAAAAATAGCAACAGGGAGCCCAGACATGCCAGTTATTTTTGCAAGGCAGTTTCTTCATAATAGACCAGCTGCAGGAGGCACAAATACCTACAGAGCAAACTGTCCTCTAGGGAAGGATGGGAAGGAAAGACAAGAGGGCTGTGTCAGACGTGAGGAAGCAGCAAGGTCCTAAAAGAAGCCCATATAAGATAGTTGTGGTACAAACTAAAAGCCCTTGGAGATATAGGAAAGGAGGTCAGCTGGTGGCAAACAAAGAAGGGTAGTGGTTGCTGCTTGCCACCTTGGGAGGCATTAGGCAAAGAGAGCTGGTGGCAAGTTCTTTGCAAATTTTTCATACAATTTTTCATACATCCTGTAGCTCACCTTCTAAATGCTTTTTCCTCAGAAGGTGGGAATGCTGTGTCAAAAAGGGCTCAAACAGCATCCCACCCCCTACCCAAACATAAATGACTGCAAAAAAAAATCACCTCCAGCCTCTGCAAAAACATCATGACTGTGTAAAAACAACGCCTCCACCCCCCTCTGTCCCCACCCCCTCCCACCCCCACCTCCCCCCACAGGGGAGGCACCAGAAAGGTTTCTCAGGGTAAGTAAACCCATCAAACTTTATGTTTTGCAGGCTTCTCTCTCCCAGCACTCCCCGACAGACCAATACACCAATGACAACAACAACCAATTTCGCCAGAGACCTTTGAGTGGTAACTATAAAACTTTTACTTTTCTCTCCCTTTCTTTTTTTCTCTCTTTTCTCTTACACATTGTCTTGGATGATATGCACTGCTACATCACAATCAAAATGGCTAAACACCTGTTCTCCTTTGCAGTACCTTTAAGATTTTATATTGCCATGCTACTATAGACAATAACAATCAAAACCTTTACATATCTGTTTTCTTTTGCATCCAAATTGTTATAAATAAACCATATATATCTATATATATATCTGTAAACTCGAATCATCTAGTATCGATTTACTTTAATTCACTTCAAGGGATTTATTAATAAAACAAAAGTTACTCCTGCCTGGCAGGGTAGATTGTAGCAGTAATACAGAGGGATATGTATAAAAAAAAAGTCTACAACTTGCCACACAACTTAATGAATAAAACTTTCGGAACACACAAATTTAGTTGTGCAAGGATTGGCAGAATTGAAGAAGGTAGGGAAGGAACATCAGACTCCTCCAATGTGCAGGGCAAATCACCTGATCATGGTGAAAGATGCTTCTGCCAGACATCATTCAGCATTGCCAGTACTCCAACTTTGCTCCAGTTTTAGTGTCTTTTGTCATTTTGTCTTTACTCAATCAACACAGTATTTTAGATCTTTTAAGTGCAGAGGTCTATGAGCATATGAACTGCTGTTCCAGGAGGGCTTTGATGTATGCTTTAACCCCAGTAGTTTGCTACATTTTGCTCTAATATTTGCTATCCCTCTTTACAATCAAATTTAAATTAAAAGCAAAAAAAAAAAAAAAAAAAAAAAGACTCAACTTTTTAGTTATTCCTGGACTGTTTGGCTAGAGTTATGCTGTCCGACTCAGATCAATAATCACATCTGACAACTTCAAGTGAAGGTTTATTCTTGACTAAGGGGAAATAAAATAAAAGATAGTGTAGAAGGAGTTTATTTGTAGAATGACCATTTTTCTCTATTACCCTGTATAGAGGTGTCACAAAGATAGACTGCATGGAAGACTCTGAAGAGTACTAAAAAGGCCACAAAGTGTTTATTTATAGACAGTTGAAATATTTCCCAGAGGTCTATCTTAACTGCAGCACCCTCTTTAGCCCAGTGTAAATGGACTCTGATTTTAAAGGCAGAAGCCTGTAATATACATATAAGTGATCTTCATCACTTCTCATGGCAGAACATTTCTTTTTTTCTTTTTTCTTTTTTTTTTAACAGCACATGAATATTTTTCCATTTCAGCATGCAGCATAGGCAGACAAAAAGTGTCAGGGGCAAAGGTAAGCCTGGCAAAAAGGCTTACTAATCACTAATTTGCTTTAGTGATTGAAACTGCACCCTATATTTAACAGTGCTGAAAAAAGGTCAGCAGTGAATTTCCTTGAGAACAGAACTCCTTATTCTATCTAGATAATTTCCCTGTCTATAAGGGATGTAGAGAAATTAAAGTACAATTCCAAGTGTCTTTATATTTTTTTCTTACGGTTAATATGTAAACTTTGCACAATAGCACTCCAAAAAGTCCAACATTTCACTAAATACAAGATGTGGGAATACTTCTATTACTATTGCTAACACTATTCCAAGCACTTTAACTGTTGACAAATGAAAATAGTAATCCATACCTCCCATGGGGTTAGTTATGCACTGAAGTCTAGTGGCCAGGTTAAGGACAGGCTTGATGCATATCTGGAATCAATGTCTTCCTAAATGTTTTGAAACAGCAAATACAAATGCATTTCTTTTAACTGATTCTTTATCTGTCTATATTTTTATTTTTTAAAAGCATTTTAAAGTTCTCCAGTAATTATATGCTGCTTGTATGAACATTAATATTCAATATCTCATTTCCAATGCATCTGCATACAACTTTTTTTAGCGCAAGTTCAATTTGTGAAATTTCTTGCATTTCCCACTCAACGTGGTGAGAACCAGTTACTTTTACCAGACACTCTGCCTGGTAACTGAGAAAAGCAGTTCCTAGATCAGGAAGCAGGCAAGAATTCTTTCTTCTTTGGAGGTTCTTCATAAAACAATTTATTTTTCAATCACGTGCAGGCACTCAGATTAGAGTGAGGCTCCACTTCGTGGGAAGGCTTATGAAGCAGAAATACATCCTATAGCTTAAAAATGTTTCTAGTCCAATGCTTCAGCCACCTTGGGATTTGTTTCTGCTTCAGTAGGGTCCTAGTGTCAAGCAGATGGAGGAGTGCTTGAAGGACTGGACCAAGGTAAGAACCAAGAATAAACATAGATCAACAGAGAGGTGGGGAAGACAGGCAGAAGAAAAATATAAGCATGTGGTAAAAGAAAACATCTGTGAGAAGTAAGACGGTTGGGCTTTATTTTCAATTTAATTGAAAAATACCAGACATAACCTATGGAAATTGCTACAACTAGGAAAAATAAAAGTTATTAATGAAAAACATACCTCTGCTATGAGTTTCATCAGAAGTTGTTGCAAATACTTACCCTTCCTCTAACATAATTCATATTTTTATTGTCTTGGCAGGTACACAAAGCAAATCACAATCATACTGAAGCTTTAGTAATTCAGGAAACCTTTTCCAAAAGAGAGGAATTGGAGATGCCCCAGCTAAAAGACATCCAGTTCGATAAATGCAGCATGTTCCATTGTTTGATGTAGTCCAAATTGAAATAAACAAGGTGCTGATTGTCAAAAAAAAAAAAAAAATCCAGAATGATTCCATCAGGGGAAAACACGTATGTTGATAATGTCTGATTTCTGTTTACCTATGATAGAGAAAATTGAATTCAATATGGAACTGACACTAGAAAGAAGATCCACTAGAATTATAAGAAAGGGGAGGTTAGCATATAGAAGACTACTCAAAGCCTTGTTAGCAAAAGTAGTATGAATGTTGTCTGAAAACATCAGGGTCAGGGTATATTGTCAGGAGGGAAGAAGAACTACTTGAAATATTGGACACATAGGAGAGATATTCACTGGAGCGCTAGAGCAGGATTCAGAAGTTTCAGCTTCAACTGCATCTCCACTGAAATGTGGATAGTGACCTGCATTTTTTTCTACCCAAGCAGTAGTCAAATCAGGTTAGAGAAACACTATTCTCTCTCTAGTAGTCTCACATGAAGTGAAGCTACTGTAAGAGAAGAAACAGACTGTGCTGCACAGTCTTTTCAACAGAATGATGCAGCCTGGTGACTTCTGAGTTGTTGTACCCCCCGAAACATGAATACTCCACCTCCTCCCCAAGAAGAAGGAGCAAAAAAGTTGCTGTAGCAAAATATATTCTTTTACATAGCCCTCATCTCCAATTATGCAACACACTTCACTTTGGTAAGGCTTGTACTTCCTTTGGGATTTCTGGAGCCGGACAATCAAAACATTTTCCTTCATAAGAGGTATATCAAGAGAGAGCTGAACCAGAAGATCCCACTTCAGTAACTGAGCTGTCACATATAATCTATTTTTGTCCTTTCTTTTCCTGTAATATACTGCCTTTGGCACCTGACCCTGGGAGAGGATGCAGGAGCCTGAAGGGAGACAGGCACCTTCCTCTTTGTTAGGGTGAGGCATCCAGGCTCTAAAGAAGGCAAAATGTAAGACATACATCTCAGCTTTTTTTTTTTAATTTATTTTATTTATTTTATTTTATTTTATTTTATTTTATTTTTTCCTTTTTTTCTTTTTTTCTTTTTTCTTTTCCTTTTTGGTTAGATAAGCTAGCTGCCTGGCAGAGCCAGCCTGCTGTTTCGTGTGGATTCCTTAGGCATGTATCTCTCTGTCTCCGTGGATTATACAGAGAAACTAAGCCTGAAAAAACTTCTGTATTCTGCCTTGTTGATGATTTCATGACAGCAGTGTGCAAGATTTAAGAGTATGAGAAGAAAAAGTTATGACAGATGTTAGTGAAATTGCTTCATGCTCCACTGGAAGGTCCTTGGATGACAAATAGTGTAGCCTAGTTTAAAAATTTCTGGATAGTCATGGTAAAGATCATATAAGGCTTTGGTTTAATGGACATTCTTGCTTACATAAATCTACACGGAAATCTTGCAATCTGGTTGAGTTTACTGTACAGAACACATCTGTATTTTATTTTACAATCTATCTTATATTTTCAGCACATATATACATAGACTGTAAATTTAATGCATGTTTTTAGTGCATCATTGTTCAGACAACTAGAAGCCAAGATGTTCTGATCTCAGAGTAAACTTCTCATTATTTTGTCATAACAAACATGTTAATCTAAAAAAAAAGATATTGAATGCAATGCCACTAGCTTTGCCTTGATGCCTTTTTTTCTCATGTCCCAGTTTCCCAAAACACACAGCAAAGTTATAAAAAATTGAAAAGTAGAACTGTTAATGAGTCTCAACCAACATGACAGTTTTTTCTTTTTCTTCTGTTCATCAAAGAACAGCACTTCTTTTTTTTACTGTAGCATGGTTCCTTAAGGCATCTAATCATAAAAGTTTTGTCTCCAATCCAGGAAAGAGAGTGAAATGTTTAGCCCAACCTAAGTCAAAACCTATCAAAAAATCCCTGTCAAGAACATAGTCTAATGCCACATTCCTTGACCATGCTTTCTTTTTGAGCAGTCTGCCTGTAGGGTTAAAATTTGCAGCCACAATCTCACAGTTCCCAGAAGACGGCTGCGGAAACTGGTGAGCAGCTAAAAAGAGCATCAAAGATAAAATTACTAACACTATAGTTGAAATGATGTGTGAAAAACTGGAATAAAAAAAGGTAATTAACTTTGAGACTATTGCCAGAGCAAAGGCTGCATAACGAGCACTGCAGATTATTCAAAATTGGGGAACTTAGTTTTGTTCCTAAAATAGTATGCAGATTACCTTTTGAATGTCTTCTTTTTACAGTCTTGTGTGTGAGTAATCCCATGAACAGCTGTTTAGCCCAACACTTTGAGCAAAGAGCCCAAGTGACTGACCTGATATAACCTCTCTCCAGTTACTCCTCATCTAGACTGTGGTCAGAGACTCACACTACTGTGTAATGACTGCAGTTAATTAATGGATTGTTTTCTTTTCCTGATTTTAGGACTTCACTGAAAAAATACAGTGAATAGTCTCAAGCTGCAGCCAGAAGTAATAGACCACACTACATAAAATGACAAACAGGAAGCAATTCATTATGCCTGTGATGTGCAGGACAACATTGCAAATGAAACACAAAGAATTTTACTATGTGGTATTTCACATGTGCTTGATTCTTACTTTTATACACATACTTAAAACCTTTGGATGTTTCAACTGTGCCCTTACAGTTAATCTGTTTTCTGAATGTTGGATTGGTTTAGAACCTTTCAGTCTGCACCATTACACAGGCAACTGCCTAAATTGGTATTGGGCATGGTTTCTGCAAGGGGTTTCTAGGCAAAGGTGAACATTGCCTAACTGCCTAATGTGAATTTTGTTTTCCAAGAGTTGGCATTCTTTGTATTGTTACAATTGAGGTTCCACAAATGTAGAAAGCAAAATTTTACTTCAGCATTTCGGAACACAGCCTCATGTCCGGGTCCTCTGGTGTGGTGCTGTCAAAGTGCCCAACCTGTGTTAACCCTTCTTCCCTTCAGTCAGTATGTGCCTTACAGCTATGAACCAATGACAGTTACAAGTTCAAGCATTTCTGGGGAAAAGTAGACATTTTTTTCTCTTATTAGAATATTGAAGTATTCGGGGAAAATGTTTGTGGGACACTCTAGAAGGAAATCTTTCTCCTTTGCAGAGCTTTGTGTGGAAATCGTCTTTCTTAGTCAATGGGTATAGCTGGTGCCTTTTGGATCACAATGGCTAAGAAGAATGGTTTGATCCAGTTTTGAAGCAAATTGCATATCAATCTACCAGCTTCTGCTAATTTCTCAGTATGTCTTAGGTGCACAGAAACTAGATTTACTTGGAAGTTCTTAAAAAATCACTCTAAAACTTTATTGTGGTCATTAAGTTATGAACTAATGGGTTGGACACACAGTTTTCCACATAAGAGTTTTTCTTTAGGAAGTTTTGAACTGCACATTTAAAAGCATTTGGGCCAGGGAATGAGGCTAAGTGTAATCTGAATTAAGTTTCCCGTCAGGGACAGCAAAAACAGGCTGCTTCAGTAGGGAACGTGAGCCAAGGGCTTAAGATGATGCAGCGGGAGCATCCTCAAGGATAAGGGGGACAGAGCAATGCACCTGAACAAGAAGAACAGAGCAGTGACCAGGCTCTGCTGACAACAGTCATCAAAAATGTTGTAGCGATGAAGCAGATCTGAGATCAAGCCAGGAGGCCAGAGTCAGGATTTTCAGAATATATGACCAGGCACAAGCATACCTACCACATAGCTCAGGCAAGGAGCAAAGGCCTGAGCTGAAATGCAGATCCTGAGCATAGGTTGTGGGTCCCTGATAAGGCTTCTCACAGTATAGCAGTTTTCATAGGAGTTTAATGCAAGATTTCACTGCTGCGCCATATCAGAGATGATCCTGTTAATGAGAGATCTGAAAGATCTTTCACAACCTAAATAATTCTATAGTTCTATGTTGCAGATCTTCTTGGTGCACTCATGGCCTATTTGACCCAGGACTTGCAGGTTCTTCCCAACAGGAGGAGAATCCATGGGCTTTGCTAAGTGAGTGGGAACTGGGGTTAGTAAACCGTGAGACTGCAATGCAAATGAGGTAATTTTATATTCTGTCCTCATTGTCCTGTCACATTTGAGGAGCTCTCTCCTGACTTTATTTACTCTTCCTCTCTGTTGCTCTTTTGGTGTCTAGAGTTTTACCTTTCTCCACCTGGGGAAAGACCTCATGTGGCTTCAGGGGGCTTTTTCCCAAGCAGTCTAGGTAGGCTGCTTTGGACCAAAAGCAGTGAAGTCTTTCCAAAACAAATGAGAGGATACACTTGGTTTGGTCTGCAGAAAGAAAGAGAGACTTGCTGACTTTTCTGTGCTATGAAAATAATTTCTGCATCAGTCAAGATTTGGCTGAGCATCCATCTGAGATTAGCTGAGGGTGAGGTTTACTTTGTTCAAAAGTTGGCCTGTCCTGCAGAAATTCAGCTGTTGTTTCCTAATGATAATTTCGGATCATGAAATCATTAGCAGTTAGACCATTTTGCCATCAGTACACCAATATTTGGTTTGGTTTGCTCTTTTCCCATCTACCATGGTAAGATTGCTGTTTGAGGTGCATGTCACACAACTCTTCTCACAAAATGCTGATCAAATAATTCCAGAGCAAGTCCATCAACTCCAACTGAAGTAGGAAGTGTCCAGTGCTTTTGAAAATCCAGCACCTTATCTAAAGACTTAAGTCCAGGCATGTATGTCTCAGTAAAGCTTATCTTTCAGTGCTGAAATCAGAGGATGATAAAGCAGGATGGAAGAGAAGTACAGGGAAATGAGGAGTGCAGAGACTTGGTAGCTGTTAAGCACATGGAGAAAAAAGAGGAAAGAACTGTTAAAAGGGCTTTGAAAGAGATTTGGGACAATGATTTGAAAGACACAACCCCTGTTTCAGACAAGATGTCCCAGCTGGATTTCAAAATTTTATACAGATAACTCTAAATTCTTAAGGTTTGAAGTCCTTGTTATAGACCTACTGGAAGAAAAATTTCAGGAAGCGTTGCCAGTATTTTTTGGCAGACAGTTCAGACTTCCAGTTCTCACTCAAGGTAAAGACAATTGTACAAAAAAGAGCAGTGACAGAAATGTTTCAATGAGGTGATCCAATGAACAAGAAAAATCTTTTATTGTGGATAGAAATTTCAACCTAAAGACTGCAGTGTACATACGTAGGGAAGAACAGAGAGGATGACAAAAGCAGAATTAATTCTGTTCAAGTCCAGCTGGAATTTGAGAGCTGTTCTAATTGGTATTATTACCACACTCCATGATTAGATTCATTGATGTCAGGGTGTAACAATAAATCCAGGACTCTAAGAAGCAAGTTTTAGTCTATTTATGATACAAGTAAGAAGTCTGAAGTGTTCCAATTTCTACCACTAAGGTAAACAGCGCACAAATATATAGACAGAGACATACATTCCCTGGTAAGGAGATGCTTTTTTAGATGGACCTGCCAGCTGTTGATCATCTTAGCAGTGGAAGGTGTATATGATTGCTCAAGAGACATGAACAATTATCATGTAAAGACACAGTTCCCTCAGAGTTCCCCTCAACTTCTGCATGTGTTTGTACTCAGCTCTCAGTCACTGCTGCATGATCTGGTTTTTTTATCTGGTCAGTGCAGTAGTCTGCCAATACTGTCATATAATTTCCACTGACATGCAAAGGCCAACATGACAGTGATGTTCCACTTATGTAAATAAAGACTGGGAAATAATTATTCTGTTTTTGCAATTATTCAACCTTCTGCCCCACTCTTCTCCTCTGTGACTGTGTGTGAGTGCACATGTGTGTGTGTGATTTTAAGGAACTTACAAACAGCTCCATTTGTGCTGATCACCTGATCCATGAAAGAGGTTTCTGAATCAGCCCAGGCTAAGAAAGAACAGATGAAAAATGAGCTGATGAAACAGAACAGTTATGAAATTCTCCTTTTCCGTCACTGACTTAATGATGGGTAATGACTTCCCAGTCTGTTCCTGAACCATTTAGTGGATCAAATATGATGGCATAATTTTAGTTAATCAGTAATTATTATCTTAATTTATACTGCAGTTTGTGAAATGTAGTGAAAAAAATCGGTGTGTCAATGTATTGACCAAAGGTTCTAAACTGCTCCATGAGTTTGAAGCTTCAATTATTTCCTTATTTACTAGGCATAGTATTCTTAAGGTAGGCATATAAAACAAAAGTAATAGCATAGACTGATGTGGCTCACTCAGGGTAGCAAAGCCCACAATATAACCAAATCCTCACACTAAATGCACAATATCCTAGTAACACCATGATTAGTGTTACATAAAAAAAAAAAAAAAGGAAAAGGGTATTAACGGAGATGGAACTGCATAGCAATTACTAACTTGTTCTATCTCCAGAATCTAAATGGTTTTTGTTTTCAGCCTTGCTCAGTTATTAAGAAAAATCAAGTAGATGCTTTGTAATTCATAAATATTTTAATTAAATTATTTTGCAACATAACATTAGTTGGATATTTAATACATTGTACATATATGAGGTTGAAGGCAGACACATATATTCTGGAAGAACAAATCAGATACTGAGATTTTCCAGAATCATTGCTATGCATCAGAATCAAAGAGGCAAAGCTGAGGTGCTCTGTAAGCTGAAATAATTTATTTCATAGCTAAAGTAATAATTTAAAGCTAAACTTATTATAGTGACAAAGTCTTCTCTCCTGATAAGAATTCTTTTGCATGAACAGTTTGACATAGGAGATGGCAGCCAGTTCAACAGCACTGTGCTGACTCTGCTTCCTTATTTAAGATGAAATAAGTCACTGAGGTCTGACCAACCCTGCCTGCACTCTCAGGACTCCAAAGGATGAAATATGCTGTTAAGCTGGAGTAGCCCCTGGCATTTACAGTTTTTGCTATCAACAAAGGCTGCTGCTGACAAAAAGATTACCTTCTGTAGCCTCACTAATGCCTGGGAGCCTATGTAGAACAATTTACATCCTTCAGTACACACACAAGTCATGACTGCAATAACCCAGAGAAACCCTCTAGCACCCATGACTTAGTAAAATCTTGTGTCAAGCTAATCTGCAACCAGA